>NW_026057582.1:24461689-24715066 GCF_023721935.1 Panthera uncia
ACTAGATTATACACTGACACCTCTTCAAATCTTTATTGTGAAATAGAGAAAAAAAAAAAATATATATATATAAAGAAAAAAAAATAAGCGTCACCAGCATGGGCATCCTGAAAACAAACTTGACCACCTAATGATTTTCTAAGAGAGTCGTCTCTACTCTTTCTCAGCTATCACTATTAGGTCCTCATTATCTCTCGTGAACTTGGCAAAGGCCTCCCATCTGATCCGGCAAAATCCATCTTACCAACAGCTGCTATAGAATTCTACCAAAAAATATAAATTTGATCATGTCATTTCCTAGCTTAAATTTAAGCTTAAAATTCTTGATCACCTGTGGGATGAGGGCCCTTCACAGTCTGCCCTGCTAGACCTCTGGCTTCATGAGGGCCAGAACTGTGTCTGCTTTAGTGCATCATCTTGAGTATCTGGTGTGGGGCCAGCCACTTGTTAGGAATTCATTAAATAATGTGTTAAATTGGCGGGACACGCTGAACTTGCTGTACACACCGAACTGGCATGGTGTTTCCTTTGTTTATTTTACTAATGTTTATTCTTTTTATTTCTGTGAAGTGCTTCTAAATATTTCCTTAAAATTTTTTTGTGTACGATACAGTATTGTTAATTATTGGCACAATATTGTACAGCAGATCTCTGGAACTTATTCATCTTGTATACTTAAGACTTTATACGCATTGACTAGCAACTCCCCATTTCCCTCTCCTCCCATGCCCTGACAAACATCATTCTACTCTCTGATTTTGTGAGTTTGGCTATTTTAGATACCTCATATAAGTGGAATTGTGCAATATGTATCCTTCTGTGACTGGCTTATTTAGCATAATGTTCTTAAGGTTCATCCATGTAATCACATGTTGCAGAATTTCCTTCTCTTTAAAGAATATTGTAATATTCCATTGTGTGTGTGTGTATACCACCTTTTTTTTAAACTACCACATTTTTAAGGAGGCTCCATGCCCAATGTGGGGCTTGAACTCATGACCCTGAGATTAAGAGTCGTGTGCTCTACTGGCTGAGCCAGCCAGGCACCCCTGCCACATTTTCTTTACCCATTCATCTGTCAATGGACAGTTAAGTTGTTATCACATTTTGGCTATTGTGACTAGTGTCACACTGTAACATTGGAGTCCTAATATCTCTTCGAGATCCTGATTTAAATTTTTTTGGATGAATACCTAGAAATGGGATTGGTAGATGATATGGTAATTCTATTTTTAATTTTTTGAGGAATCTTTATACTACTGTTGTCCATAGTGGCTTCACCATTTTACATTCTCATGTAGATTTAAGGGTTCCAGTTTCTACACATCCTCTCCAATGCTTATCTTGCTGTTTTTTTGTTTTTGTTTTTGTTTTTGTTTTTTAATAATAGCTATCCTAACAGGGTAAGGTGATACTTCATTTTTTGTGGTTTTGATTTGCATTTCCTGATGATTAGTGATGCTGAGCATCTTTTCATATACTTGTTGGGCATCTAGATGTCTTTTTTGGAGAAATGTATATTTCAGTCTTTAGCCCATTTTTAAATCGGGTTATTGGATTGTTAGTGGATTGTTATTTGGATTGTTCCTATTGAGTTGTAGGAATTAAAAATTTTTTTTTAATGTTTATTTTTGAGAGAGAGAGAGTGCGAGCGGGGAAGGGGCAGACACACACACACACACACACACACACACACACACACACGCACAGAATCTGAAGCAGACTCCAGGCTCCCAGCTGTCAGCACAGAGCCCGATACAGAGCTCGAACTCACAAACTGCAAGATCATGACCTGAGCTGAAGTCAGATCCTCAACCGACTGAGCCACCCAGGTGCCCCAAGTCCCTTACTTTATTTTTTTTTTTTTATTTTTTTATTTTTTTTTAAATTTTTTTTTTTCAACGTTTTTTATTTATTTTTGGGACAGAGAGAGACAGAGCATGAACGGGGGAGGGGCAGAGAGAGAGGGAGACACAGAATCGGAAACAGGCTCCAGGCTCCGAGCCATCAGCCCAGAGCCTGACGCGGGGCTCAAACTCACGGACCGCGAGATCGTGACCTGGCTGAAGTCGGACGCTTAACCGACTGCGCCACCCAGGTGCCCCCCAAGTCCCTTACTTTAAATGGAACAAAGAGGAACAACAGAACAAGGCCAATGTGGTCAGAGGTCGTCTAAGGGATGATTGAAAGAACTGGAAATGGTCAGCCTGAGGAGGAATTTGCAGGAAAGATGATAGCAGGCTGTAAATATTTGAAAGGATATTGGGAGGAAGGATAGAAGGGCAGGGCTTAGTAGGAAACAGATTTTACTTAGGTCAACATAGGGGAGAACTTTGTATTCTCATTGTCTCTTTGTGAAAAGGGCCTCTTCACAGAGTAGCAGAGACTGGGAAACATTTGACAATTGTCTGAGACTCAGTTCCTTTGTTGGGAGGTTTAAAGAAAGCTTAGTCCTTCTGAGTTTCTACTTTACTATCACACCGACTCCCTCTCACTGCACTTCTGACACCAGAGGTGGGTGTTTTTCCCTCACACCAAACAATTCTGTGACACCATCTGGGTGTCCTACAATTTAACTGAATTATGACACTCTACCTGGATATATAGTGTTACATCCCACAGATTAAGGGCTTGGTCCCATTAAACTGTTCCTCAGCCAACTTTAGATGTCATTCTCAAGTAGTAGGTCTCAGGTTACCCACAATTGCCTACTGACTTGGCTATAAATTGGAGGTTCCCATGACCTCCCCTCCTTGGATTTGATGATTTGCTAGAGCAGCTCAGAGAACTCAGGGAGATACTTACATTTACCAGTTGATTAAAGGATATGAGAAAGGATACAGATGAATAGTCAGCTGAAGAGATACAGAGGGTGAGGTCCAGGAGGATCCTGAGTGCAGGAGCTTCTGTCCCCTGGGAGTTGGGGTACGTCACCCTCCCAAGATATGGATGTGTTCGCCAACCTAGAAGCTCTCCAAACCCTGTACTTTGGGGGTTTTTGTGGAGGTTGTATCACGTCAGCATGATCAATCATTAACTTCATTGCCAGCCCCTCTCCCCTCGCTGGCGAATGGGGCTGGGGTCACAATTCCAAGCCTCTGATTGTGGCTTGGTCTTTCTGGTGAGCAGCCCCCATCCAGGCGTCCATCCAGAGTCACCTCATTAGAACATAAGACACTACTAACACCTAGTAAATGCCAAGGGATTTATGAACTCTGTGTCAGGAACTGGAATCAAAGACCAAGTATTAGAACAAAACATGCTCCTACTGCTCTTTTCACTTAGGAAATCATCAGGATTTTTGGAGTTCTGTGCCAGGAACCGGGGGCAGAAACTAATATATGTATTTTCTATTACGTCCCAAGAAGAAAATTGGGTGGCATAAGCTCTAAGGTCTTTCTATCTATGAGAATGTGAGTTGACAGAAAGAAAAATAGATCTTTTCACATACGAAAAAATGAGGTTGGATTTAAGTTGTATCAGAAGGATTTGTCCATCATTTGCACTTTTATGTTGTTACCAAACTCTGAAATTTGCAGTTTTTGACATTTACTTCATTAAGTTGTATTTTGTACTGAGAAGTGGACTTTGGGTTTCAGTTTCTTTCAGTCTTAACTAAAGGAGGTTAAACCAGGGCTTATCTAAATATGCTGAACCATTTTCTGAGTGCTCAAGGAAAGTCTAGGTGAATAAACCATAAGACTTAGTAGCACCTAAACGTTAGGAGCATGACTGCCCACATTTGAATCTGTCTGTACCTTAGTGTTCTTACTTGTAAAATGGCAATGATACCAGTCCTAGGCTTGTGACCTGGGGGACATGGCCTTCATTATGCATTTCACCTGTATGCTCCTTGAGACTACCTAACAGTTCTCCAGTAAGTCCTTGGTGAGTGAGTGAGTGAGTGAAAGAAATTACAAAAATCCTTTCCCTCTGATATGTGGTGGGAGCCTACCGAATGTGGTGGTGACCCTCCATCCTTTGGTTCTGAATTCCAGTTCATTTCATCCTAAATCTCACTCTGCCTTCTGTATTTTACCTAATTTAACCATATGCTTTCTGAGAAGTGTGATTCTTAAATTAGAATGAATTTTTGTGGGGACTTGTTTTGGAAAGGGTTTTATTCTTTCATGAATGGGTTATGATGGTCTGAGAATACTTGGATGTGAGGACTTGAATAATTTATGCACTGGGCCTCTCAGAAATTGATGCCCAGGATATTTTTGTAAAGAGAAGGTTGGTTGAAATTGCCAGATTTTTTTAAAGGTACAAGATAATTATGATTGTGCCTCTTCTCAAATATTGAATATTTCTTTCCATGATTTTCTAGAGAATGAAGATCTAGAAAACACCAAGGTGACCTCTCTAGTGGCTTCTGCCTCTGATCCAGAGTCCCATTCCTCACCCTACAGGTAGGGACAGCAACTGCTTGGCTCCTAGAGGTTTATCTCCGGAGATAAGGGATTAATGAGATGTGGATGGCAACTTTGAGGGGGACAGCAAGTTGGAGTGAAGAGTATGGATGGTTTGGTGACTAATTAGCCCTTAAGTGTGTTTAGGGGCAGTGTCAGATCTCTTTCAGATTATGAAATTTTCTTCACTCCCAGAGAACGAAATTGTAACAAAAAGTGTAGTCTTTTTTATCTTCTCTTGAAGCCCACGTTGAAATGTTAAAACATTAGACATGGATCCCAGGTAGACTTTCAAGACAATGTGTGTTTGGTTTTTACCCATAAGATACACAGCCACACACACACACACACACACACACACACTCACACACACACACACACACACACACTTTTGGAGGGGTTTTTTTCTAATGTAATTTTTAGATTAAACCAGTGTGAGAACCTTCATATTGTTATTCTTTTTTTAAAAAATTTTTTTAAATATTTATTTTTGAGAGAGAGAGAGAGAGAGACAGAGTGTGAGCGGGGGAGGGGTAGAGAGAGAGGGAGACATAGAATCCAAAGCAGGCTTCAGGCTCTGAGCTGTCAGCACAGAGCCCAACACGAGGCTCAAACTTACAAACCGTGAGATCGTGACCTGAGCCAAAGTTGGACTCTTTACTGACTGAGCCACCCAGGTGCCCCTCAGATTGTTCTTCTTAATTTCCTGCTCCATCCATTTCATCTATCTACTGTCATTAATATCAGAGTATATAGCAGAAAGGAAACAGTTGTACTGAGCTCTAGAATAAGTGGAAACCCAAAAAATTAATGGAATAATTAATGAAAAACTGTATTTTTGAGAACCCTGAGCAAATGGATATTATAGCCCAACTGATCTGCTCATGGCACAGTACTGTTGAGTAGAACCAGTGTGGTCTCAATGCCCCACACAAAGTTGATGGCTGGGCGTAGGGAGGAATGTCAAGATATTTAAACAATCTGTTATTCCTTTTTTTAAAATCTTTTTTTAAAATCTTTTTTTAAATGTTTATTTTTGAGAGAGATAGAGTTTGAGAGAATGTAAGTGGGGAAGGGGCAGAGAGAGAGGGGGATAGAGGATCCGAAGTGGGATCTGCACTGACAATAGAGAGCCTGATGTGGGGCTCGAACTCATGAATTGAGTTCATGATGTGAGCCGAAGTTGGAGGCTTAACCTACTGAGCCACCCAGGTGCTACTGTTACTTCCTTTTTTTAAAAAAGTATTTTATTTTATTTTTAAGTAAACTCTATGCCCATTGTGGGGCTAGAACTCACAACCCTGAGATCAAGGGTTACATGCTCCACCAACTGAGTCAGCCAGGTGCCCCAGTTTGTTATTTCTTGAGTAGAATTTCTTTCTTCTTACTTTTGCATATGAAATAAAGCTTTTTCCCCCAGAATTCAGATGATGGGAGATAATAATGTTTAATATAATAATAATGGTAATATAGTTAGTGATAATAATATAATAGCCATGCTTCATTGAATATTCTCCATAATAATGATAATAAAATAGTTACTTTTTACAGAATGTTTCTTAAAAAAGTTTTTTTTTTTTTTTATAATTTTTTTTTTTTTTTTTTGGGACAGAGAGAGACAGAGCATGAACGGGGGAGGGGCAGAGAGAGAGGGAGACACAGAATCGGAAACAGGCTCCAGCCTCCGAGCCATCAGCCCAGAGCCCGACGCGGGGCTCGAACTCACGGACCGCGAGATCGTGACCTGGCTGAAGTCGGACGCTTAACCGACTGCGCCACCCAGGCGCCCCTTAAAAAAGTTTTTTTAAATCTTTATTTTAGAGAGTGCAAGCAGGAGAGAGAGGCAGAGGGAGAGAATTTTAAGCAGGCTCCATGCTCAGTGTGGAGCCTGATTCAGGGCTTGATCCCACGACCCTGGGATCATGACCTGAGCTGAAAACAAGAGTCAGACAGCTGCTCAACCCATTGAGCCACCCAGACCCCCCTTTTACAGAATGTTTCTGTTTGCTCAGTACTATACTAGGTGCGAAAATGCATTCTACCGTTTAATCCTCCTAACAACCCTACTGAAACAGGTGTTTCTTTTCCAATGAGGAAAACAAAACGGTGAATTTAAAAATTTGCCCAAGTTCACACAGCTCTAGGTTTGTTCTCTAAAGCTCATTCTGGGGGCGCCTGGGTGGCTCAGTCGGTTGAGCGTCTGACTTCAGCTCAGGTCACGATCTCGATCTCGCGGTCCGTGAGTTAGAGCCCCGCGTCTGGCTCTGGGCTGATAGCTCAGAGCCTGGAGCCTGCTTCCGATTCTGTGTCTCCCTCTCTCTCTGCCCCTCCCCCATTCATGCTCTGTCTCTCTCTGTCTCAAAAATAAATAAATGTTAAAAAAAAAAAAAAATAAATAAATAAAAAATAAAGCTCGTTCTGGTAAGTAGCATTAGAAGGGTTTTGAGTTCTATGCTTAGAGCTACTAGGTTATTTATAGAATAGTCCCTTTAGAAGACCAAGCCTCCCCAAGGCTGTGTTGATTTGAGACAATTCCTGTTCTCCTCAAATCCCAGGAGGGAGCGCCTTTTCCTTCTTGCTGCCACCAGCCTTTTTCTGGATGTTGATCTGAGGGATGTTTGGGGCTGGCTTTTGACACGGACTGATGTTTCCTCCTAAGAATAAAGTTTTGAGTGAAGAATCTACAACATTCTTAGAAAAAAGGAGATTTAATTTTAAAGCTCTGTTTCTAAAATCTAGTGTGTGAAGAAAGAAGTCCAGTCCAAATGACGCTTGAAGTGCAGTGTTTATGTTTTGTGTGTATTAGAAACGGAAGGGCCCAACTCTCTCTCTTGCCAGTGAGGCTGGCAGGCTGGTCAGGCTGTCCCCTCCCTTGGGATGGCCTCCCTGCTCTGGGTCAGCACAAACCGGAAGGCTTACAGTGAGAGTTTTTCCTTTATGTGATTTATCATTGGCATCAAGTGATTTGCAATTTATCTTTCCCCAAATACCCTTCATTGATTCTTCAGAGCATGAAATGCTAATGTGAACATTAAACTCATGTGGCTGTTGCATGTCCTGTTTAAAATAGTTTATTTGTTGGTGTGCCTGGGTACCTCAGTTGGTTAAGCGGCTAACTTCGGCTCAGGTCATGATCTAGCCATTTGTGGGTTCGAGCCCCGCTTTGGGCTCTGTGCTGACAGCTCAGAGCCTGGAGCCTGCTTTGGATTCTGGGTCTCCTGCCCCTCCCCCACTTGCGCTGTTTCTCTGTCTCTCTCAAAAATAAGTAAACATTAAAAAATTTAAAAAGAACTATTCTCTAAAATAGTTTATTTATTTTTAAAAGATTTTTTAAAATTTATTTTGAGAGAGAGAGAGAGCGTGGGAGGGGCAGAGAGAGAAGGAGAGAGAGAATCCCAAGCAGGCTCCACATCATCAGTGTGGAGCCCGATGTGGGACTCAAACTCATGAACCATGAAATCATGACCTGAGCCAAAATCAAAGGTTGGATGCTCAACTGACTGAGCCATCTAGGCACCCCTAAAACTCTTTTTTCTTTTCTTTTTTTTTTTTTAATTTAAAAAAAAAAATTTTTTTTTTTAACGTTTTTATTTATTTTTGAGACAGGGAGAGACAGAGCATGAACGGGGGAGGGGCAGAGAGAGAGGGAGACACAGAATCGGAAGCAGACTCCAGGCTTTGAGCCATCAGCCCAGAGCCCAACGCGGGGCTCGAACTCACAGACCGCGAGATCGTGACCTGAGCTGAAGTCGGACGCTTAACCGACTGAGCCACCCAGGCGCCCCACCCCTAAAACTTTTTTAATAAGCAGAACAATATTTATACAAAGTAGCATACACAAAGGCAAAGAGGAGACTTAATTTTAGATGCCATGTACAGTAAGGTCAGGCTAATGGTCAGATTAACTTGTATTCTCACATGCCAGTATTTCTCTTTTGCTCCTAGACAAAAATTAATATATTCATTTATTTATTCAACAAATATTTTGGGACCGTCTACTATTTATTCATTCAACAGATATTTGTTGAGAGCCTGCTACTTACCTGGCAGTGTTCTAGGCAATGGAGATACCACAAATGAACAAACAGTCCAAGTCCCTGGTCTCGTGGCGTTTCTATTCTAGTGGGAAGGGCAGACAGAAAGCAAGCATACATCCTATTTCATAGACTCTAAGTTGCCATCACCTGTAAGATGTACTGTTATTTAATGAACTACCAAGAAAGGGAAAAATGTCCCAGGTAGAGAGTCTAGTAATAGACACTCCCTCCCACCCCCACCCGCTCCCATCCTTCATGGAGCTAGGACACCAAAAGCGTGAACCTTCAGTGAAAAGGTAAACAAGAAAAAAGATCCCTCCACACAGAGAAGGACCACAAGAAAACTTGAATGTTTCCATCTTGGCTCTGTGTAAGGGGAGGAGAAAAAGATCTCCGCTGAGAATATGAACCATGAGTCTGTAGTCACCAGTCTGTGGTCTAAATTCACCGTGCCATTGGAGTTTGAACAAAACCCTCACACAGAACTTATTCAAGTTGTCTCAGTTGGAAGCCTCCTGAATACTGGCAGAAGCAAATGCAAATCTCCTGGGCAAAGACTGTGTCAGTCCAGTCCCCGGGCAGTTGTAAGACACCACCAGTTTTTAGGACATCTTGCATTTCGTTTGTGTTAAAATCTGAAAACAAATATACACCTTGCAGTCAACAAGATATGAGACATAATATGTCAGGCAGTAGTGAGTGCAGTGAACACAGGTGAACAGGGTAAGGCTAAAAGGACTGATGGGGCTAGGGCAGGGTGAACCATTCAACATGCGGATATCTGGGGAGCCTCCCTAGAAGTGATAGCTGAGCAGAAGCCTGAAGAAAGCCCTCCGGTAACTGGCAGCAGGATATTCTAGGCTGAGGTGACAGCGGGTGCAAAACCCTCGAATGCTTGAGGTGCTTGAGGACCCTCAGATTCAAGAGACCATTGTGACTGCAACGGACTGAGCACGACGACATGAGGTCATTTTAGGAGATGAGGGTTCCATGTGATGGGCCTGGCAGTAGATGCCATGCATGCCGGGAACAGGGCCCATCCCTGCCATCAGGCTCACTTACTAATGGAGGACACAGATAGGGATAAATAGTGTCAAGAAACAAAAGCAGACTGGAATTTCTGGGCTTAAGAGAAAAAATAGGCTTGCAGCCTAGACTAATGTACATTTTACACAGGATTACCCAAGCAAAACCATAAAAATCAACAGTATCCCATACGTTTGGTTTTTATAGTGACTACCTCTTGTTTGTCCTGAGGTAGGTTGGGGTGACTTGTATACTCCAAAAGATGGCTCTATTTTGTCTGAAAAGAGGTAATTTGTAAACTAGGAGTGCTTTTTCTTGTTTATAATTAAAAAAAGAAGAGAGAAAGAAACTAATAAACACCAAATAAGTCCTGTTTCCCCATATTGTCTCTGGTACTGTTTTCCAGTCATTTACTCAGTGGGGAAATGATCCGTGAAAGCAGTGGTTCTCAAACCTTTACACAATTCAAAGTTATTGAGAATCCCAAAGAATTTTTCCTGTGGTTTATCTCTATCAATGTTTACTATATTAGAAATTAAAACTGAAAAATTAAAAAATAGTTATTGATTTAAAAATGAAAATAATGAACTCATTGCATGTAAACATAAATAATATGTTTTTAATGGAAAACAACTGTTTTCCAAAGCAGAAATAATTTAGTGAGAAGAGAGATGTTGTAACTCTCTTTCATGTCTGGCTTCACAAAGACAGTTGGATTCTTAGATCTGCTTCCGCGTACATTCTGTTGCAACATCTCGTGTCCTATACTGGAAAACTCTAATGTATTCTCTTGAGAAGATGGAAATCAAAAAAGGCAATCACGTTTTAGAATTATTATAAAAAAAGTCTGAAGAGCCCCAGCAGTCCTCGCGCTGAACTCTGATGACTACTGCTCTAAAGAATCCCATGCCACCTTTTGTTGACAACAGATTTCCAAGAGACCTGGGGTATTGTGCCATTGCCCTGGCACCTAGCTCACTTTGTGGTCTTTCCAGAAGCCAGGGGAAAGGGAAGAGGGCCGAAATTATTCCTCTGCTTCTTTAAAAGTATTCAAATTGTCAGGCCTTAAGTCATTGGGATAATAGATTAATGTGCTTAAAAAGGGAAAGAAAATGATGACCTTCTTTTATTAGCCAATGTGATCTGGAGGATGGTGTGAAGCGGAAAGGCTGAAAGACTGCTCCCAGCCTGACTGGAGAGGGATGGCCTTGCTAATCAGTTTTCACTCCCTGTGTTTTGGTGATTGATTTCTGGCCCTGGCGAGGCCTCCTCTGTTTGCTTCTAACAGAAGTTTTATGTGTAGAACAGAACTGGGATTCTGACTTTTCTTTTGT
Organism: Panthera uncia; assembly: GCF_023721935.1. Lineage (NCBI taxonomy): Eukaryota > Metazoa > Chordata > Mammalia > Carnivora > Felidae > Panthera > Panthera uncia. The sequence goes on from NW_026057582.1 coordinate 24,472,499, forward strand.
TGAAATCCTGTGTGGAGCAGATGGTGTGGGTCCCAGAGAACAAAACTCAGACGACTGACCTGCATGTTTGCCATGGTTCTCAGAACCTGGGGCCTGGCTTCATCAGTCCTGGGCCATCACACGCTGTCACTGCTTTATTGTGGGCCAAGTCAGCCCGGGGCAGTGGTCAGCTAAACTGACAGTGGACCCAAATGCCAGAGGAAAGCAGAGTTTGGGAGATGTCCCTTGAAGGTTGTTTTATTTCTAAGTTTCTCCAAGACTACTGTGCCCTTTGAAAGAGTCCTTGAATTGACATGCTGTCTTCTTCTGAGAGGCCACAGACGGTATCTCGAGCGAGTGAGGATGCCACCGAAGATCTGCGAAAGACAGCTGGTGCCTTGGAGGCGCAGGCCTTGGTGGAGCAGGAATCGCTGCCTGCAGACCAGACCCAGGTCCTCAACAAGGTAGGGAGGGCAATGTCGCAGTCTCTTCGGGAGGAGCGGTGTGTGGCACCAGAATCTAGATGTGTGTGGATGGGTTGGACCTAGAAAGCATTGGGGCGTCTCAGTTTTATTTATTTGGAGAATGGTCGTGTGTGTCACCCTCAGGGCCCATCACTGAACCAGCAGCTACTCAAGAAATGAAGTGTTAGAATGGATGCTCATGTGTCGTCTGACATCCTCTGGATGTGAAGAGCCTTCAAGCATGGGATCGTGTTTTAGCTTCAGTTTTTTTGTGGTAGATCTACTCAGTATTTATGGTCAAGGTTCCATAGAAGTGGTGTAGATAGCAGTAATCTCCCTGCCATGGAGGAAGGAGTTGTTTGTATTATTACTAACACATAGATTATAATTACTAATGGTATTATGGTCAATAAAGACAATGCCGAACATTATCATTACATTTGCTTTACGAAGCATTTTTATCCACAATACTTCATTTGCTTCTGAGAAGAAACCTATGAGACAGGTACCATTATGTTCCCATTTTACAGATGAGGGAACTGAAGCCAAGATCTATTGGTGACTTTACTAATGCTGTGCTGCTAATATGTTGCAAACTAAATCCTTTGTTTAGCCTTGTGGAAAAGGAAAGACTCATGTAAGCAGGTTAGCCAAAGTCTGATTCACCTCATTTGGCAATAGAGGTAATATCTTCAGAAAGAGATATTATGAGAATATAGTCTAGGATGAATTCAAAATTTCTTTCTTTCTTTCTTGCAAATATAATTCTGGTTTCTTAACTGGATAGCCATCTCACTGGTATGCTGTCCTGTGTGGCCAGTGGGTGTACATTTCTTGAGTTGCCTGCTGACTGTTTGGAGAGGATCAAGAAGTTATGGCATAAAAACAAGAAACGGGAGCACTGATCTGAGTGGTTTCATGTGAAACCCGCTAGAGAGAGACTGCAGCCTCCTGCCATGGGTTAGCGAGGGCTTCGAATTTCAAGGGATGCTTGTATACTTCCATGGAGGTTAGATATCTGGCAGCAAATGGACTGTTTAAATACATTAAAACAAGTGAAATGACAATTATTTACAGAACACTGTTAGTGGATGTGACAGCCAGTGGCATGGGACATCCCGGATGTGCTGTGGATAAGCCAGGGACAGAGAATATAAACCACAGGTTCTCTCTGCAGTGCTTTGGTGACTTGATTGACAGGGATCTGGAGGTAGCCTGGGAGTGGGGATTGTAGCGGGAGGCTGTGTGGCAGAGTCAGAGCCGGGCTTTACCCCGGATACAAGCGCTGTCATGAGAGGGGCCACAGGGAGGTGCTGTGCAGGTCACGGTGCGGCACAGAAACACTGTTGGTGCAGAAGTCAGTAGCAAGCTTGGAGGAAATTCACGGGCAAGGATTTTATAAAGGGTCTGGAGTGGGAGAGCTGCAAAAGGGAGGGAGGAGGGAACATAGCACATCAGGCTTTGAGCTGATGGAAAGTGGAGGCAATAGGGCAGGGGTGGGCAGCCCCCTTGGGAAGGAGGCTAATTGGAATCTGCCACGCTAGTAAGTGCTCTAATCAGATTTCCATTGTGCAGATGGCCAAGTACCAAGTTCCACAAAGGTCCGGGGACATCGTTATGATCCAGTCTGAGCACACAGGAGCTATAGATATCCTTTCAGCTGATTTGGAATCTGCAGATCTCCTGGGGGATCACAGGAAAGGTGAGACCTTTGGGGGTATGGAAGGTAGTTTCTTTGTTCCCGGTGGGTGCTTAAATAAAGGCAGGCAGACAGATGGAAGGAAACTAAGAAGGTGACTTGTGAAAGGCAGTCAAAGAAGCCAGGAAGTAGAAAGAATGTCTTTGACTATGACACCCTGCCTAAGCAAAATGCCACATTTGGCTGTATTTTCTCTTGGTTTCTCAGTAGTAAGCTGCTTGTCCTTTTAGTGTCCCCACCTCTGATGGCTCCTCCGTGCATCTGGACCTTTACCAAGATGAAGGAATTCAAAAGCAAGCTGGGCAAAGAGAAGAACAGCCGTCTGGTGGTGAAGCGGGGTGAGGTGGTGACCATCCGGGTACCTACCCATCCAGAGGGGAAGCGTGTTTGCTGGGAGTTTGCGACTGATGACTATGACATTGGCTTTGGAGTTTATTTTGACTGGACCCCTGTAACCAGCACTGACATAACTGTGCAGGTCAGTGATTCCAGTGAGGATGAGGATGAAGATGAAGAAGAGGAGGAAGAGATTGAAGGTAAATTTAATTTTAACATAATTTGCAATTTGCTTCTTCTGGCTCAACCCAGTTTCTAATGACCACTTCACGTATTATACCAGTCCTTCCCTTCCTTAGAATGCAGGCAAGGAATCCTGCTTTCAGCACTGTAAGCTAAACTGAGTGGTACAGGCCAAAGTCTGACCCTCAAAGAACATTCTGGTGGGGTTGGTATTGGTGCCTTAGTGGAAAGCTTCTTTTGCTTTTAATCAGTACCCAGCTGTTTCCCCAACATCTCCTTGGGGAAAGGGATGGGATGGGCAGGAAAGGGGTGGGTCAGTGCTGCAGTATATAGATCACGTATAAACCGAGATTATTTTATATTTCTCTCATAGTTTGGGATATTTGCCATTGTTCTTAGTCTGGAACCAAACTGGGTGATTGCACATTGCTGACTGTACTCCTCTCCAACTTGTCACAGTTGGCTGACTACTGTTTACTTCCTTCATTTCATGCCCAGAGCAGTTTTTTTTAACCTAAATAATCTTTATTGAGGTATAATTGATGTATAACATTGTATTAGTTTGAAATGTACCACGTAGTGCCTTAATATCTGTAAATATTGCAAAATAGGCCCAGAGTAGTTTTAAACATAGTTTCTGTGCTCTATTCCAGTTGTTATTTGCAATGCCTACTCAGGATGACTCCGAGGCTTTTTTTTTTTTTTTTTTTTTTTAACAATAGTATGAGTAGGTTCTAAGTAGGTTCCAAGCATCTTGATTTTTCTATATAATCTTAAAAATCAATCCCTTGCTTCTTCATGGAAAAGCAAGTCTGCAGGGAAATTTTCAGGTATTTAGGCGGGGGGGAGCCTTGTATCTTACTTTGCTGTTCTTCAGGAGGCCAAGTAGAAGTTCTAGGTCACTCTGTTCAGTTTGTTTGTATTTCCTACCTCCATTAGCTGTTTCTTTCTCCTGTTGAATGAAGAGATGTCAGAATCTTCCCTTCGGAATATTTTCTCCCCCTTGGAGATGTCCAGACACTTCCGGAACTAGGTGGGCTGTATAAGGCTAAATCATTGTTTCTCAGTGGAGACATTATTGGCATATGGGGTGGGATGCTTCTTTGCTGGGCAGGTACTGTCCTGATGTTAAGTGCTCTAAATGCAGTATCACCCACTAGTTTCTCTGATGGCCAAAAGGTCAGCAGACATCTCCAAATTCCCGTAGGAGGGTAAGAGCATTCCCCCGGCTAAACGCCACTAAGTCACCTGGTCCATTCTTTTCTCTTGAGGTCGGATTACTCAGTCTCTGAAGTCATATCCCAACACTGTGCCATTTTGCTTATGCAGACCCTGTCCCAGTTGGAGACGTAGAGAGAGGCTCCAGGAGCTCCCTTCGAGGTCGCTATGGGGAAGTCATGCCGGTGTACCGGCGAGACAGCCACCGGGACGTGCAGGCTGGCAGCCACGACTACCCTGGCGAGGGCATCTACCTGCTCAAGTTTGACAACTCCTACTCCCTGCTCCGCAACAAGACTCTCTACTTCCACATCTACTACACTAGCTGAAGGCCCGCCGGGACAGGAGGCAGGCGGGTATTTGCTGGCTGGAGCAGGCTGCCAGCTGGTGCCTCTCGTTTTGGATAGGCAAGAGCTAAAAGTTGAGCGTGAGGCTTCTGACCCTCACATCCTGCCTGGCATGCCTGACTGTTGACCCCATGTAGCTTTTCCCCCTTCTCGGCTTCTGCAGGTGGTGGTGTAGTGCTCCTGTTCTGTGGTCCTTGACTCACGCTCCTCTTGCTTCAGACTCCGGCCACGTCCCTCCGTGAAGGAGCCCATTGGGCAAAAGCCTAAAGGGTAGTTGGGTGTTGTCTTTTAAAAATAGGCTTGTTTTGGTACGAGGTATTATTCCAGTTGCTGCTCTCTCCTCTCCCACATCCTATATTGCAGATGTGTTTAGTGGCACCCAGTCTTCATCTTTTGAAAGTGCTGGAAGAGGAAAAACACATTGTCCATGAAGGAACCCAGTGTTTTGGATGGAGAAAGCTCTGTCCAGCCTCTCACCACTGCCATATTCCCGCCTGCTGGTTCTTCTTGGTCTATAGCACAGGCCGGGAGCCCTCACTGCCTTTGGAGGGGTGTTAGTAGTCCAGATTGTTCGACTCTGCCTCGTGCCCTCCTCTTGCCTTTCCCACGCCTGTGTCCTTGCCCTCACAGCAAGAATATCCATGCAGTCTAAGTGACGATCACGTAGTCTAAGATCCAGAGGGGAGAAACTGCCTCCATCACTTCCTGCTTCAAGAGGTAGTGTCCCTTAGCAAGGGTGCTGGCAATTGAAGGGGAAAGGGTGGAAATTAGGTACTAGATTGATCTCAGAATCCACATCTTTGCAAGTCAAATGTTACTGAATTATTATTTTTTGTATAATCAAAGAAGGGGTATAATCTGAGAGACAAGGTTAAAAAACAAAAACCACTCCAGATTCCCCACCACTCTTTTTTATCTCGAGGGTAGGAATGTTATTTAGTAATTTTTCTTCAGAAACAATCTGACTTCAAGTTTCTGGATTTAGGTTTCTTGCATTGAGGGCTTAAAGCTTTTGGTGTTCGAAGTCTCTTAGAAAAGGTGGTAATGAAACTTCACTGTTGCTGCTGATGGGATTTGTCTTTACCAGCCAAAGCTTGCATTTTCCGGGTCACAGCCTTCCCACTGTATTAGTCCTGAGGCCCAGGAGTGCCACGGGAGGATAGGGGAGCTTCAGTCAGCAGCCAAAGCAGTGGGGTGGCTGGGCCTCGGGCAGAGAGGGGACCACTGTGGTTATCTGTACCTCCTTGTTTCTTATTCCTTGTGTTGAGTCTGTTACTGCCTTAGAATTTTGAGGAATGATTCAATTTATTTATTACTTTATTTATTTTTTGGCACATTTCATTTTTGCCTCTGAGATACTTTCCATCTGTTTCTTAGAAGGCTTCTGTCTGCTCTGAGCCATTTAGGCCTCCTCTTCTGTGGAGTGAGATGATGATTTTAGGAGAAGCTGCGAAGTGATAATTCCCTTCCTGCAGGTCAGTCCTAGGATACTTTGGGAGGACTCTGCCCTTCTGGGGTGGACGATGCCACCCTTCCCCAGGATTCCCTGTGAGGAATTCCAGGCCGTGAGGGGCCCTGCCCATTCACCCAGGATTAAGTGCAGGGGAGTTGACTTGCCAATCAGGGATATCCTATGATTCTGGGATTTCGAAGTCCTTTGCCTGCTCTGAGGAGTACTCTTCCTCATGATGTTTCCTTTGGCTCATCCCTTTCTTGTGCAGGTGTCTGACACCAAACCTGTCCTCCCTACAGGAGCAGGAACTCGATCAGGGCTCCTTACGGTATCACCTGTGTCACCAACAAAGGGCCGTACAGCCTGTACCTTCTCTTCCCCTGGGAGCGAAGCCCCAAGGAGGGTAGGATGTTGTGGACCGAACAGCATCACACCACCATTGTTTTATATTTCAGTGCGTTTTGTAGAGGATTACACTGGCCAGCGTTTATCTACCTTGTAAGAAATTAGAAATGATTTTAGGGACTATCTGTTTGGGCAGCAAAAAGCGAACTCGCTGCACATCATCTAATCCTGAGATAAACGGAGCGAGCACTCTTTCAGCATGAAGTTGAATCCTGCCTTAGCTAATTGAGTCTAATCTTTATAAAATAATTTTCTACCGAGCTGTTCCCCAGTCAGCTAAAGCCTTGCTTATTTTTCCTGTTTATTATTAACTTCTGGCTTTCTCTTAAAATGGAGCTGTCAGGCCCTAGCAAGCTCCCTGGGACAACAAACACTCTTTATTTTTGCCATGAGCGTCTCTGTACTTACTTTCTTTGGCATCCTGGTTCTGGTGCATCAGGGAAGCCTGAGGGACCTGTTCCTGTCACCTCCATGTGCCTCTTTTTGTCTGGTCACTTTTGAAATCCTGGACATTGTTACATTTCACCCTGCACTGGCGTTTCTTTGCTCCATTAGCACAAAATGGCTAAAAAGATATTTTCGCTAACCATTTACTCTTCTCCTATTAAATTTCTGCAATCATTGAACTGTAGGGACCAAATATTATTTGTGGAAGCACATGTAATTACTGAGAACTTCATAGCCCAGCGAATCCTCAGAGATCATCCTTTCCTTAATCTCTCCCTGTCCAAATTCTTAAAAGCAAACAATGAAATCAAAGTCCTCTGCTTCCCCTGTCACCCTATTCTCTAGAGCACAAATAAATACTAACAAACAATTCTGAGAATGCTTTGTAGTGGGAGAGAGATAGAAATTCTCTACACACAGTAGCTGACTTCTTAAATTTCTTCAGTCTGTTTAGCTTGGCCACTCTGTCGAGAGATGGGGCTTTTAGAAAGGAGGACATGTTTAAAGTGTTAATTTTTTCTAACACTTTTTGATAAAGAATTTTCAGTAAGCAGAGAACTTAAAAGTAGAGTAAGTGTAACTGTGACGCTGCTCTGGAAAGACTTTATTCTAATCTGTTGCTTTATGACAGGTCCTCAGGACTCCAGAGTTACAACTCAATCCTCAGACAATGTATAGCTTTATAGTGGGAGTAGGTAACAACCTGAAATAAGGCCATTCACGTATTTTTAAAATATTTTTTTATCTGTTATTTAGGAAGGGAAACCTCAGACTTTTTAAAAGTACATATTGCCCCCTACTACGTGTATATGAAAGAGTTAAATCTGAGAGTTCTCTGTCTTATGTTAATCAGTAGGACTCAACATTATTGCAAAACTTGCCAGTTATAGAAAATATCTGAGTTTTGATGTTTTTGATGAGCCCTATCCAGTTCCTCTTTGGAACAATTAGGCAAAAACCCAAATCCTAAAGTCTGTATCTTTATATTTATTTTTTAAGACCACTTTTCTGCAAAATGTTGCCTTTTAACCCCAAAGTATATGATTCTAAGGCATGGAGTTGAGTGACCCTAACATTTACATAAAAGATGATTGTTTTAGTGGAGGGAGGGGGAGAGGCGTGAATGAGTTTTGTGCAGCTTGGGGACTATCTTTTAAAACTGATAGTAAGGAAGAAAAAGGGAGTAAAATGAGGGGAAGAGAGATAAGCTATCAAATGCATCCCAGAGTTTTGCTCATATCCCAATTTTATTTAGTTCTTTAGTCTGTATTTCATTAGTTGGAACTGTTGTTGAAGTCAGAAGCCTTGCTGGTCCTCATTATGGTTGTTGGAGAAACCTCCAAACCCCTTTAGCTGTCTTTCCCAACAGGATAGACTCTTTCTGAGTAGGTCTTCTCTACCAAGTGTAATCCCCTGACCCGAGGCTGGATTTCATCTCCGTGTTCTCTGGGCCGTGGAGAAGGATGGTGAAACTAGAAAGAGGCTGGGAGGAGGTGCAGCTGTGTCTTGGCAGCCCCCGTTGGTTTTGACTTGGCCAAGAAAGGGATGAAATCAGTTAATTTTGACCAACATCACAGAAGGGCCTCAGGCCACAGGCATATGTTTGCGAACCAGCTATGCCCCTGCAGGCTGACCTCCCTGTGAGGTGTAGGAATCACCATCTTCTTTAACCTATGTGGAATGGTCACACACATAGCAGTAAGTGGGACAGTTCTCTCTTTAAAGAGCTTCCATTTGGAATTTCTCCTGGGTCTAAAAGGTCCACATCAGCGTCTTTAACTAGTCTCTTTCCACGTAGCCAAAAGGGTAGAACTCCTGGAAACCTGAATTTGCTGGAAAAGGAAAAAGCACCATCCCTATAGAATCTCAGTGGTTGAAGAGAGTTGGAAGGTGAGTTTCTGTCTGAAGGAAGGTAATTTCATTTCTTTTATTGTGAGGGGTCGCACATTAAGGGATTAATGCTTTTTAGAGAGCAAGTCATTGTTTGAATTTTGTTTGTGCTCAGGAAGCCACGATGCATGATTCTCTGGGAAGTGAGTAGGAAATGGGTATCTAGAACCAATCACAAGCTGGGTGCTCTCCAGTAACCCAGTGTGTGGTGAGCCTCTTTACAGCCAAAGTCCCAGTCTTCATGCATGGAATCCATTCCTAGGCCCTCATTGCCACACACCTGAGAAAGAGGGACTAGGCTCCCTCCATTTCTCTATGATATCTTGATTATTTACGATATTGTTTAGCACTGGCAGTATGGTATCCAAGGCCTCTGTTTATCCGATTAATCCTCTAGTGTGTGTTGAGTGGATAAGGCAATCAGCCTTGGTTGGAAGTAGGACTGGGGAAGGATTATGACTTATAGTCCCATATTGGGATAGCTGAGTTACTGGTGTATGACTATACAATCATCAGTTGGAACTCTTGTTAACCTTACCAAGTGAATGAAGAGGATATGCCAATGGGATACTGATGAAGACAACAAGTTAATTGAGTCAAGTAGTAACTAGAGCAAGCCCTCCTTCTCTGGGAACTATGTGTGTCACAGGTTATAAATGCAATTGTAGTGTGAGTTTGCAGCTCCTCAGTGTTCTCAGAAGGAGAGGAACCCCCTGGAAGTTGGGTCCTGGTGGGCAGTTTTCTGGAGATGGGGGAGGCATCCAGGAGAAAACTGCTTTGGCTTAGTTGGCACCTGGTGATGGTCGGTGTTACCCCTTTGCTCTGTCTAACCCATCTAGCATCTGTGAGCACTTCTTTGACCTCTACCCACTTATTTAGATTCTGAGGTTAGGGCAGGATTTGGGACCCAGAGGGTGAGAGAAGCTTTGCTAAGTATTATGTGACCAGATTTCATTGCTCCCGCCTGAACCATGAAGGCCACACAAACCTCTGCTGTTTGAATCACTTGTCACTAAGCTAAGAAAACCCAGTGGCCCAAGGCCTGATGGGGTTCATTTATAAATAGTTATTCCTTCACAAATGAAGTCCACATGTAAGATGCTGGCTTTGAAATTATTTGTGGTTCTGGTCACTGGTTTGAACTCATGATCTGATTACCATTATACATACTTTGATTTCTTTTAGGTCCCAGGCATGTGGACCGGGTTAATTTCATGGCTCTTCCTTACTCTAAGATGTGAGGAGAAAGTGCCCCAGAAATACAGATATACAGGCTTCCTTATTAGATTCCACAGTTTTCTGTCACTTAAAGTACTTATCTAAGGGTAAAATAATACATGTGAAATGACTTCCAGGGGACAAAGTGCATTTTCTAAAAGTTCTGATATAGGGTCATGAACAAGTCTGAAGTTTAGGTTTGGGATATTCTAGCATATAGGGTTCCAGAAGAGCCCTTAGCCAACAGTTTAAAGAGTTCTCTTCCTGAACTCACTTCTTCACTCAGGTTTGAAATATCTCTGTGTAAAATGTTCCTTGTTATTGTTATTGTTGATTTTTAGGTTCAGGCTGACAGTTGTCTGGAAAACAGTATCTTAATTCCTTCTCTCACGTCCTAAGTAGTACATTGTACTAAGAAATTACATGTTAAAAACTCTACTAACCTCCATTTCTGAGATTATTGTCCCATAAATGAAGTTGTTTTAATTTAATCAAGTTGAATTATGTCCATTTAGCCATGTTCAAGAGCAAGTGTGAAGTCTAGAGAAAGCAGTCCTGTAACCCATGGACTCTGGTGTGCCCATTTGCCCTTAATAATGGGAAACATTTTGAAATTCCCAGAAGAAAGTTGCTTTGTAATCAAAGGGATGGATTATGAGAAAGCCAGACTTTGGGGAAGGATAACTGGGATAGAGGGAGGTGCTTGCAGATTTCCTAAACTACTTTATGCCATTTAACTTATATTTCTGAAAGGCCTGCTTTGGTGCTGTGCACTGAGATCTGTCCATTGAATGAAAGATGATGATGCTTTCTTGGCAAATCGGCAACCACAAAGGCGTCCTTTCCTTATTCTATATCATGCTTTGACGCTGATGTTACAAAAGGGGTCTGAAAGGGAAACAGTCTTTTCTTTAAAGTATAAAAGTAGCCCAACCAATCATTTATTGCAGTCATCTTGTTTTACATGTTCTGTGTCATGAGAAATGCTGTCAACAGATCCTATGATTTCTAAGAGCTCTGTACCAAATTGTTACTCAATCGTTGTGTCCTGCTGAGTGGTTTTTCCTTTAAAATACCTTCTCTTACCACCCTGTGGCACTGAATGTGTTGCTGTGATACACAGATGATCCTGAGCTGTGGTTCTTTAAATAGCTCAGTTCTTGTGTTTTTATATTCCGTAAATGTTTTGTGAAGCTTTTGTGCATTCTTTGTCTTCTCTTCCAAGTTTTGAAATCTGTCCTAAATAAACTTTTTCACTATGCACCTGAAACATTTGACTTATATCTTAATGAACCTGATTTACATTTGACATTTTTTATTCATCTCTGTATTCCTCCTGGAAGAAAGGTATTCTGTAAATCTATGTGAGTAATTCTGTAATCTTTGATTATAAAAATTAAGAAAATTAACAATTAAGAAAAGATTGAGAAAGATTAATGATAGATCTTTCAGCCGTGTTTAAATTCATGGCAGAGTATTACGAACTGGGGAGTGGGTTTGGCTCAGTGGCAGAACAGGTGGGCGCGCAGTGATGATTACTAAATAGAACATTATAGTTTTATCAGTATTTGGTTTCCAGTGATGTTCATTTTCCCATGAGCTTACTGTGTTCAAATTTGGAACTGGTACTTTTGACACCAGGGTAATCATTAATGCAGTCCGGGTGATATTAATTCAGCCTTTTTTTCATTTTATAAATGACACTTAAATGACATTTTAAAAATGTCTTAGACATCTCTTAAAATGCTGCCTGTGTGTGTCTCTGGTATTTATTACAAAATGAGAAATACTCCTATCTGAGGAGGAAGGAGCACCTTTGAAATCTTTACTTTAGTGAGATTTGTGATTCTAAGACAAGCCTATTAGAGCTCTCTCTGTTTTCCTTTGCATCGTATTTTAGAGGCTGCTGTATAAGGGAGCAAGAGATTGGAAATAATTGTGCGTTAAGTGGATATGATCTGCCCACCAAACTAGGGCACAACCAACCATAAAAAGCCCAGGCAGACTACATGGAGCTAGGGACCTTTAATGAGTTATGTTTGGCTATGCTGAATGTGTAATGGCTAAGTCATAATATATTAAAGGTTATTTTCTATTTAAACATTTATTTTTTGGAGAGCACAAGCGGGGTGGGGGCAGAGAGAGGCGGACAGAGGCAGACAGAGGATCCAAATTGGGCTCTGCGCTGAGAGGCTGACAGCAGCAAGCCCGACGCGGGGCTCGAACTCACAAACCGCGAGATCATGACCTGAGCTGAAGTTGGATGCACAACCGAGCCACCCAGGCGCCCATTGAAGGTTATTGTTTAACGTTTAAAGGCATTCATTACTGTCACATCATTGACCCTCACACAGCTCGGGATTATATGTTGCAGCTCTTGACATTTAGTCTTATGTTCTTTAACCTATGAGGTTCCGGCTAAACTCAGCAGCCATGTTAGTTCACATATTCTCTGGCAGTGGAATGATGCCTGCTGGTGACTTTGGAATGAGAGCTAAGTAAGTTATGTTTAAAAGTTAGGAGGAGCCGATACAGTGAGTCCTTCTGAGTATGTGTATCCACCTGCGTGTTCAATAAGTTTACTCCTTTCCTTAATGGATATGTCAAATTGCTTTGGAACAAAATCCCGTATATTTTGCTTTGTTCTCAAGTGTGTCCTGGAAGCACCTCCTTCCTGGTTTCATCCTTCTCAAGTATTTGCCGGGATTTCCCGCTTCCATAGAGGTGAAAGACCCTCCACACCTAACTACCACTCCAGCATCTGCCGGTCATTCCCTGTGGCCACTCCCACTGTGACTGCAGATCAGGTCTCCCTGTGGCCTCTGACATACCAGGTCAGGGATCTGCCGGTTGTTCCCCACAGGTCTGACAACTGAGGTGGGAATGAAGGACTTGACATTTACCACCCACTCAGCCTTTGGAAAGAGGCTCCTGCTGGGAAACATGCCCTAAATAGGTGATGGTTTCGAATTGAAAGATACATCTGACCCTTGAAAACCACTTATTTGCAGACTTAAGGGAGTCACAGAAGAGGCAGTTTTCAAAACGCTTTAGAGAATCCTAATTATTGCCCAGTCCCAGGACCATTTGGCTTGACCTCTAAGTCATCTCTGTACTCAGGGAAATATTTGCTCCTTCATGATCTTCTAGGGCCCCCCCAAAGAAGAGAGGGACATTCTGGGAGGGGAGGGGGTGGCCAGCCATGGCTGCACAGGAAGGACATGTTTCCATCTAACATGCCCTTACGTAGTAACGCTAGTCACCTTGTGTGGCACGGGGGTCACAGGGAGGTCGGGAGTACAGTCCTATAGGAGTTTGAGAGCACCCAGCTCTCATGCAGGGAAGATGGCTTAGAAAGGCCACATTCTTTTACTCCCCTCCCTGGAGCACAGCTAAGTTCTTCTGGGAATAAAGAGGGTTCTCCTCCCTCCCATGAAACCAGCCACAGGGCCCCCGAGGACAGTTCCCAATGGGGAGGGCTGAAGCCAGCAAAATCTCAGGTCTCCACATCCCTCAAGGGCAGGTCAGCTAACTGTGCTGGTGACCTGGACTCCGCAGATGGCCCGGGGCTGGAACACACGGAGTGGTAGCCTCACTCTGACTCAAAACCACAGGCCCAGAAACCAGACTGCTCTCCTTTCTCGGGCTGTGGTCCTTCGGCAAGGCCAGAGCCTCTGCGCATCCCATTGCCCCTTTCCACACTCCCCTCCTCCATCCCTCAGTTCCCCCTGCACTGGTGGCTCCCCCCTGCTTGCCTTCTCTTGCAGGCCCCCAAATCTCATCTCCAGTTCCTGCACTTCATCAACAGGCCTGGTACCCTAGCCCGCAGGAGACACCCAGAGTTGTCGTGGGCCCTCGAGAGCTCAGGCACTGTCCTCAGGTCTCGGTGAAGAAGGCAGCCATGGTGGTCCCAGCCCCGGTCCTGAGACCAGCCCGTGGTGCTGCCAGCTGCGTGGAGAGATCCCAGGGCTTAGGTTCTGTCTTTCAAATACAAAAATCTCCTTTACAAAAACATCGTGAGGTGGGAAGATAGACGACTGTCCTCCTAAAGCCAGTGCAGCTGAGAGCCACAAAGGTTTAGGCACTTCCTCTGGGTGGTGCAGGTGAAGGATGCAGGGGTGCTGCAAGTACCAGCATGGTCCAGGTGAGTCACCTCGCAGGAGCCCAGAGCGAGTCTCTCTGCCTTAGACACATTTCTGGTTTTTGTGGAGAAGGTCAGGTTTGTCTGAGTTTGGGGGTGGGGGCTCTGGGGAGAGCCAGATAGAAAGGAGGGCCTCAGAAATGGGACTCCAAGGATGTCTGCTGAGCCTAGAGGAAAAGCCACAAATTCTTCTCTCTCCTCCCTACCCACCCACAGCTGGTATTCACCTTACATTTGACACGTACCAGAAACTTCCTGTTGAATCAGAGGACCAAACTATGGGAACTATGAGAAAAATATGGAAAGTGTGCCACAGATGAGGGATGGTTTCCATGTTTTGACAACAGAGGCTGTATCACCTCTTTACCTGATTGAGATTTCCTTAAAACCCATTAAGCTCTTGCCACCAGTTTTAGGCTGATAGAGTCCCAGGTTAAAAGGGTTAATATCTGGTAGTGTCCAAGAGAAGACCTGAACTGGACTCTTAGAAGTCATCTTGGATCAGACAGACAAGCAGAGAAGCAATGGTGGGTCTGTTGGGTGGTGGAGTTCACATGCCAATTAAATTTCCACCAGTAAGGGGAGGGACAAAAGCTCAGGAAGAGCAAGGGCCATGTCTACCACATTCTCTGTGGCACGGCCACATATCCCTGCTCCCAGCCGGGGTGGGGGGCTGGTGGGAGGGTCACCTGGGAAGGCTCACTGCAAGCTGGTGGACTGAATGGAGGGAGTGGCAAATCCATTACCAGCTGGAGTAGGACAGCCACCACTTTTCTTCCAGGAAAACCCATTCCTCCCTTCACTGTATCTAATTCTCTCTAGAATCATTCAGGGCAGGAGGAGTGGTCTCAGGTTGTCTGTCTCAGTGCCCTGTCCTGGATGCAGACTCTGTCTAGTTCCCTGCTTTCCCGGAAGTCTCTCTGTTGCCCGGAGATGGGACTGGGAGGAGGAAGGGATGGAGGAACCTGGTAACCTCAGCAGTGTTGGAAATCGGTTCCAATCATCTGGGCTCCCAAGGTGCCTGCTGGCGAGGGGCAGAGCCAGCTGTCTCCTTAATCCCAGGAATGTGGCGGCAGCACCCCGTCTGGCCTTGCCCACAGCTCCTCACCTATCCCACTGTCTCTCCAGAGCCAGGAAGGCTGACTGCCATGGGGCTGTGGCAGCACAGCCTGAAGTGGCCAGCCTCCTTTCCCCTGAGTTCGTTCTGTCTTTAAAATCCACGGGGGCTAGGGGTGCCTGGGTGGCTCAGTCGGTTGAGCGTCCGACTTCAGCTCAGGTCACGATCTCGCGGTCCGTGAGTTCGAGCCCCGCGTCGGGCTCTGGGCTGACGGCTCAGAGCCTGGAGCCTGCTTCCGATTCTGTGTCTCCCTCTCTCTCTGCCCCTCCCCCATTCATGCTCTGTCTCTGTCTCAAAAATAAATAAATGTTAAAAAAAATAAAATTAAAAAAATAAAATAAAATCCACAGGGGCTGTAATCACCTTCAACTTCAAATGTCCAAGTCAGGTGCCAGTCCTGATCCCTGGGCTGAGATTAGTCTCTTGAGTCAAGGTTTTCTGGAGGGAGGCCAGGTGAACTTTACCCAGCCAGGCAAGTCTGGGGTAAGCTGAGGGAAAGATGGTGGCAGGACAGAAGGAACCGCCAAGTCTCCCTTGTCACTGCTGTGTCTCACCTACTGTCCTGTGTTTTCTGGCTCTGCCAGGACAGACACAGCTTGGGAACAAGGGTGGCCCACTTTGGTCATTCTAAAGCCTGGAACCCAAGTTCAGGAAAGAAGAGGCCACAAAGGGGATGATGGGAGACTAGGTACCCTGGGATCAGGGCTGAAGGGACTCAAGGCTGAGAGTGGCGGCTTCCGTTTGAACCAGACACATCGATCTCAGTTCACTGTTTAAACCCTAGCCATGCAGGGGAAATGAAATCTCAGGTACAGGACATAAAAGTCATCTGATTCCACTTCCAGAAGGGACCTCAAGGTGAGCTGCTACCTAGTTGGGGTCCTGAGCCATCCTGATCAGTGGCTGTTCATACTGCCCACGCAGGAGCCTGCCTCCAATTCCCAAGGCCATTCACGACTGGATTTATTTGAAGCGCTTACTCCTGGGACTGATCCGGAGAATGCTGCCCCTGAGGATGTGGGCCAACTTCCCTCTCCATGTTCCAGTCAATACTTAACAGTACCATTCTAGCCCTGGAAACTTAGCTGGTCACAAAATGTCTCTTTCCTAATTTTCCTTAAAAAAAAAAAACAAAACTTTTTTTTAATGTTTTCTTTCTTTTGGAGGGAGAGACAGCGCAAGTGGGGGAGGGGCAGAGAGACAGGGAGACACAGAATCCGAAGCAGGCTCCAGGCTCTGAGCTGTCAGCACAGAGCCCAACGCGGGGCTCGAACACACAGACCACAAGATCATAACCCAAGCTGAAGTCGGACGCTCAGACAACTGAGCCACCCAGGCGCCCTTCTGCTTTTTCTATCTGTTCTCTTCTGCATCTGGGTCTGGTTCTCTCAGGCAGGCTTTTGAACTTCTTTCTCTCCAGTGCTCTTAAGTGCCAGGGGCCAGGCCTACCACAGGGTGGGCAAGTGGCTGGCTGATTTCCTCTCCTGGCCCAGACACAGGGGGATTCCAGCTAGGAAGAATGTTCATTTTCTGGAAAGCATCTTAACTGAATATAACCTAGAGGCCTGGGCTTCAGTTTAATTACCATATTTCAGTGCGGACATTCTTTGCAGTCAGGTACAGTCTCAGGGAAGGAAAGAGGCGCTCGGGCTTCCTGACCTCTCTCTGGTGAACTTGCGAGGCATTTTAGTCTACACTGTCCCTGCATCTTCATGACTGCCCCATGACATAGGTAATAGGTAATGTTCCTGCCTTCCTCCCTCCCGGCATCCTCTCCCCCACCCTACCCACATTCGACAGACTGTGGGTACTGGAAGCACAAAGAGGTTCGGTGGGAAGGCAGGTCCAGGGCTAAACTTCAAGTTCAAGGGCTAGGAGTTCAAATTTCCTGCTTCTCCAGCTAGGGCTTGGCTGTTTCCAGGCCTGTTCAGCCTACCTAGTTTCTGCTCCTGTACCCCTTTCCTGCCCCCTCACCCACGGGGTACAGCTTGAGGGCTAGGCCCTCAGCTCAGGGGGTGTATCTGGCTGCCGACAGGGGTGAGACACTTGGAAAGCCTCCAAGGCCAGCAGCGTCTTGTTGATGTGGCTGATGGTAGGGTAGGGAGTGAAATCCACCTTGAACCTGTAGCAGAGAAACACCTGTCTCACACCATCTCAACACCAGGTGTGCAGGGGAACGGGCAGACTGCCCTGTGTGCAGCGAGGGAAGCACAGAGGTGGGCTGGATGGGGCCCCTGGAGCTGACCAGAGAAGGACCAGGAAGGTGGCCCTGCCACGTGGGGGCCTTGTTCACAGGCGGCTCTGGGATGGGCGGGTCTCATGCAGTACTGTCTAGCATCTCTGTTGCCTACTGTTCCTATTCCAAGCAATGGCTGTTCATCGAGAACCTACTACACATAAGGCACAGTGCTTGGCATTTACATATACAGATAATCTCTCTACCCATATCCTAAGCTTCTCAAGGGCAGCGAATGTGTCATAACTTCTCTGTATCCTGATGGTGCCTGACATGATGCCTTCCAGAGAGGCACTCTTTCATGCCTCACTGAAGGGCTGTTGGAGGAAAGCAGAGTAGAGCTCACTGCTGGGCACAGACATACCATGTCGGGGGCAGCAGGCTCTTGCGGGAGGTTTCTTCTAGGGGTGGCCACCAGGTGAGCCACCTCCTCTTAGGAGCAGGGGCTATACGGGATTGTATGAGCTAAGACGGGCATGGTCGGGGGCGCTCCCCTGATTTCTTCTGCCTGTCTCCTCCAGGCCACAGTGGCTGGTGTGGCCTGGCACACGGGGCTCCCTGGCCAGCTGGAGGGAGTCTCCGCATGAAATGCTTCCTTGGTAGATGAAGTTGGGGCCTGACGGGGGGAGGAGGCTGGGCATTTAGAGGGGAGGAGCCAGGTGGGAGAGGGTGGGCAGTGGGGCTCTCTTACCTTTCAGCGTTTGCCACCTGAGGCACTAAGCAGAGATCAGCCATGGACACCTGAAAGAGGGTCGGGTGGGTTTGCATCAGGGTGTGTGCCCCGGACTCACAGGCTGGGCTGGCTGTGTCCACGGGGTGCCAGCCCTTGACATTTCCCTTCTGCTCCTGGGTCTTCCACCCCATCCCCACAGCCCCATCCCCCTCCTCTTCTCCCCCATCTGTCCCCAGAGCATGTGTCTCCCAGGCCAGGATCGTTGTCCTGACAACCGACTCTGTGGGGGGCCAGAAAAGGTTTGATGGTCTCAGTGGATCTTAGCGTGCTTGTTAAAAACCACCATCATAGGCACTTCCCTTGGGCACCCAGCAGGGAGGACACGCCTCAGGATGAGGTGAGGGGCCCTGAAACCACCCCAACCCTATGCCTTCTCCAGAATCTCTCTGGCCTGCTCTGGCCCCAGGGTGGAGGGAGAAGGCCGCTGTAGGAAGGCCTGGGAGAGCTTACCTCATCTCCCACACAGTACTTCCCTGCTGTGCTCCGCAGGATCTGCTCCAGAGCTGTGGGGAGGCCACATGAATCTTATTCGGGGCACAGACTGGGCCTTGGCCCCCATAGTTCTGAAATGGGCAGCTGAGTGACAGGCTGGGGCATGTGTGTTGGAGGGAATGCGACAACCAGATCTGGAGAGAGTTGCCGGGGATGTGGAGGCAGATGATGTTTCCCCGGGCTCCTCCAGCCCAGCGGCCGTTCCCTCCCCAAGAAGGGACAAGACCGGCCACTGGCCGAGGTAGCAGCTCTCACACGATGGGCTGGTGCTTTGCTAGCCTTCGTTTCCTGGCTGGGGCGGGCAGTGAAGCAGAGGTTTGGCCATCCAGCTCCAAAGGGCTGTGGGCCTTAGGTGCTGAGGTGCCCAGAAGTACCAGAGGTTGAGGCCAGGTTTGGACGCTATCCAGTCCCACTTCCTCCTTGGCTCTGCCCCCCTACCCTCACCCATGCCATTGTCAGACCAAAGAGCCTGGGAAGCTGTTTCAGATGCCCACGGCCCTAGGCATGAGAGCTGTGTCATTGAGAGGTCACCCTGGGATGGCTCCAGGAGTAAGGACTCACCGTTAAAGCCAGAAGTGATGATCTTCTGGGCCCAGGTCAGCTGGTTCTCCTGTCCCACTTGGTTCAGGACAGACAGGTTCTATGCAACCAAAGATGATAATCTGTGACTGGCTTTGGGAACCGCCTGGGCCTGCCAAGCCCCCTCAGGGAAGCTCAGTTCCCTTTCTGCCCCAGGTTGTCCATCTGTCCCCTCCTGGGCTCCATGAATCCCCTCTTCCCATCTGGACACTGAGGGTGGATGGTGGCTGGGACGGAGAGTGATCCCAGCAGCCACCTTCTCAGGTTTCCCCAGTGCCCCCTGTTGTCTGGAAGCTTGTGACCCTGGCAGAGATGTGGAAGGGTGGGGGCACAGGACGCGGCCATGACCTGAGGCCTGTCTTCCCTGCAACCAGTCTCCCTTATGTGGCCCCTTGTGAGGAGAGGGGGTTGCAACATGAGAGGTGGATGGGGGAGAAGCATAGGTGTCTTTCAGGAGATTTGGACCCTTGTTCCATCCTTACACCCCTGGAGCCATTTCACTTCTGGGCTTCAGTTTCCTCATCTATAAAATGGGGCTATCTGTCTGCTCCAGTCTCCTTGTTACAAACAACAAGGTAACATGGGGATGAGGGCACAGGTACAGTCAGGGGTCCTGGGCCCTGGCCCCTGCTCTGCCATTCTTAGTTGAGTGACTCTGCAAAGTCCCTCCACCTTTCTGGGGCTACTTCCTCATTTAAGCCAGGGGTTAGCACAGATGAATTGCTTTAATACTTATTTTTTAGCAGGGAAAATTTTAAAAGATAAAAATCTCTCGAGACTCCCAATCTATGCTACAGAACAGATGAGAGGGAGGCCGTTCTGGTTAAAGGTGGGGAGGGGTCTGGCTCTGCAGCACTCAGCCTCTCCCCTGCCACCTGGCCCCTCCCCTCCTTGGGAACCTCTGGGCTGTCCTTGGAAACCTGGGGCTTCTGAGAATGTGGCTGGGGGCCCCGCAGGGCAGGTGATTTCTGGGATCCCTCGCCCCTCTGCCACGTGGTCTGGGTCTAAGCCCCTGAGGAGCCCTCCTGTCCTCCTGCTGCCCCCACTCCCAAGCTGGGTACCCCACTATGAGGCCCCACACCCAGTGTGCCTCTGAAGGTAAGAGCGTGTGAGGGGAGGCATATGAGAGGTGTGCAGGGTGCGAGTCCAGAGCCACACCTGCAGGGGCTGGATGCCGCTGGCGATGAGATCGGAAATCATGCGCACGAGGGCTCTCTTCTTCGGGTCCTGAGGCAGGAGTCGTGGAGTGGGCCGAGTCTCCTCCAGGTACTCAATGATGGCCAGCTGTTGGGAGGGGAGCAGCGAGACACTGGGACCGGAGGGCCGCAGACCCCTGGACCAGAGTGACGGGGCCAGCAAACTCCTCCTCGCCCTCCTCAGCTGGAGCCCACGAGGCTGACACTCCCCCAGGGAAGAGCTCTTTGTGGCCCCCTGTCCCCATATGCTCGAGTCTCCTGTCACTTCCCCAAACAACCAGCCGAGCTCCCTCCCTCTGCCAGGAACTTATCGTGTCCCTACTAAGGCCTAGGCGCTTGGCCACACACAAGCAAAGAAGAGCTGTGAGGTCCTCTTGTTCGAGGCACCCCTCTTGCAAGGGGCCCCCCAGGCCCTGCACTCACTGACTGGCAAATGGTGATGCCATCGATCTTCAGGGCCGGCACCTGCTTCATGGGATTCAGTGCCTGGAATTCTTCAGAGAACTGTGGAGACAAGGACCTGATGGACGAGGTGGCCTGGACTGGGCACACAGTAAGACCCCAGGCTTGCGGCCCACCTGCACTCTCCTCCCCTGGGCAAGGCCTGAGGGATCCAGGCAGTATTCCAAAATCCACTGGCTGCTGAACTACAGGATTCATCCCAGTGGCCTGGCTGTGTGTGTCCCCTTGTACCTCACACTGTGGTCACCAAGGTACATCCAGATGGCCCAGCAAGGGGCAAGGACCCCCATTCGCCACTCACCCTCCTGGGGTCAGGCACCGAGAGGCCAGGCTGTGGCACGGAGCCTGGAACCGGGGCCCTTCCCATGACTCCTCATGCTGCACAGCTTGTCACCCTGTCCCTCCAGGGAGAGCCAGCAGGTTCACCTCTTGCGGGGAAGAAGTCTACACCCTCTTCTGGGTCCCTCTACCAGAACTCCAACTCTCACATGGTGGTCCGGGGGCGGCCTCCTCACCTGCTGGCCTCCATCCTTTATGAGGTTGATGGGGATCATCTCATAGTCAATGCTTTTCAAGGCCAGAGCTACGAGAGACAGCAGAGTCAGGGGATAGCTTCTGGCTATACTTCCAAGGGCTACGTGAGGTTCCAGAAGGAGGCTTCTTTTTCCAGGCAGCTAGGTGACCAAGGCCCAACTTGGCCCTGTCCTCATCTCTCCAGCTTCCTTGGTCACTACCCACTCTCCTCCCTCAGGTCTCTGAGGCTCTTCTTGCCCCCAAACTCTCAGGGCCATCCTCTCCATACCCGCACAGGGTCCCCGCACCCAAGTGGTGCCTACAGGCGTGTGCCCTGGCACCCTGGGATCTCCTGGAGGGCCTCAGGGAAGTGTTCTGGTCACCTCTGTCCCTTCTAGGGCCTTGAACAGTGGCAAGCAGGGCTTATTTGTTGGAGACCTGCAATTATTCTCTCATGAAGGTGTCCAAGGGCCCAGGGCAGGTGCTCAAGTGACCACAAAGTGCACACACAAGCAGATGACACTCTTCAGAGAAGAAGTCCCTTTCTCATCCATTTTCTCTGTTCTCAGAGCTGATTACTACCCATTCCAAGCAGGGCACCAGGGCTCTTTAGTGGCCTCACAGTATCTGCTATGACTCCCAGTGACCAGATTTCCTCTCTGTGCCCTTTGATAATTTCCCCTGGCAAAGTGAGGGTAAACACTGGGCCAGCCTAGTGAAGACTGTGTGTGTGTGTGTGTGTGTGTGTGTGTGTGTGTGTATGTGCATGTGCACTGAAATATGGTGACAGCTAGTCTTGGGCAAAGACAAAGGAGCGAGGGGAGGGGATGAGACGTGTCACGGTCTGAAGAGAGACTGGGAGGCACGGGGCTCTTCCTCAGCACTGGTCAGCCCCACTCTGGACAAAGTGGCTGCTGGGGCCAGGAGGGAGAGGTCATTGCACATGGGTCCTGTGGCTCCTGTCTGGCCCAGCTAGGGCAGAGGTTCTGGGCCCAGGGGAGGTGCCTGGAGAGATTGTGTCCTTTGGCACCCCAGTGCGTTTGCCTACTGATTGCAGCAACTGCCAACTGACTGTGGGGCGGGGGGGGGTCATGGCAGATGGCTTCCCAGTTAGGGCCAGACTACCGGAGGCAGACTGCTTGGGTTCAGATTTCATCACATTCATTTGCTAGCTGTGCAGCCTTGGGCAAGAAACTTAATGAGCCCCTGTGCCTTGGTTTCCTCATCTGACAGTAGAGTAGTTAAGAACATGGACTCTGGAGGCAGACTAGCTGTTCAAATTCCAGCTCTGCCTCTTACTAGCTACCTAGTCTTGGGCAAGTTATTTAATGTCCCCGTGCCTCAGTTTCCTCACCTGTACAATGAAGGCAACAATAATCCCTCCCTCCTAGGGTTGCCGAGGTTTAAATGGAATCATGCACATAAAAACATCCAGCACGGTTTTCCTGCAGTATGAGCTGGGACTATGATCTTTGCCACGGGCTGTGCTGAGCTGAGGGAGGGACGGGTCAAGCTGGGACTAAACCGGAGGCCCTGGTTTCTGCTTCCTTGAAGCCTCTGGGGTTGACACTGGCCACTTCCGTTTAATTGCCAGATCAAGTAAGATAAGAACTGAGAAAGGCCAGCTGTTCCCTGCCAGTTACCAAGCACCTCTGGGTTTTGTGAGCCTGCTTTAAGTGTGGTTGCTAAGTGGCTTTGGAGAGCAGGGTGGGAGAGGTGGCAGGTCCAAGGGAAAAAACAACCCACCTTCCTGCCACCCCCATTCTCCTCTTTTTGGCACTTCCTAGGTGGAGGTGCCATTCAAGGTGCAGGTGCTAAAGTCTCCAGGGCATTGGGGACACTGGTTCCTGGGGGTGGTGCCCTGTCTGACAGAATGCCCCTCTGTCCCAGGCCAGCTCTCCACGCAGGGCTCTCTCCACCTCCATCCCCCCCAGGCTCTTGGTGGGAGCACAGTTCTTACCGATTCGAACTCTCCATGAGCAGGAGCTCCGGAAATAGGAGTACAGGATGGGCTGAGGAGAGACAGCATGAAGATACATGTTAACCCATGCTTGTGGGGGTTCTCAGCCCCAGAAGCCCGCTGGTGAGGCAACAGCCCTCAGCCGGGGAGCTCCAAGTCAGCAGGCCTCCTCTCCCGGACCCGTGTCTGCAACTCAGGCCAGACTCCGAGCTCTCTGGGTCAGAGGCCTTGGGAGTCAGGTGGGGTCCCTCAGCTCCAAACTGTGCTATCGTGCATCCCTGAGGTCCAAGGGGCCCCCGATAGGGCAGCCAGCCTGCACATGTCTTCCTTACCTTGCCAGACTCAGTCATGGTGTTGTGGTGACCCTTGGCCTCTCAAGGAATGTCCCCTCTCCCAGAGCTGCAGAGCAGGGGGAGGAACCCTGAAGGGGTGGATCCCATGAGCCAATGGGGAAGCTGGGCTAGATAGGCTTCCGGGGAAACTTTGACTCTGGTCAGAAAGGACATCTCTTTCCAACTTGTGGGAAGTTTTTTATGTTCCCGGTGGAGCCAGATTTGGTGTCTTGGGCAGACAAGGTGGCCTGGTTTTGGAAGCAGTAATTCATGTAGTGTGGTGCACTGGATGCTGGCATACCTAGGGTCTGGTCCCAGTGCAGGAACTAGCTCTGCGTGACCTTGGGCAGATCCCTGCCTTCTCTATTCTCTAGTCTTTTCTGTCTCATCTGTAAAATGAGGGGTTGCTGTAAGATGATAGCATAATTCCTTCCAGCAGCGACAGAAAGACCAGGAATTCTGGTTCTTTCATGCTGCAGTGCCCGTCTCTCTCAACCCACTACCCACCCACCAGTCCTTCAGGATCTCAGCTGGTCTCATAAGAATAGCTGGGGGATATGCCCATGGACTCCAAAGCTAAGGTCACAAAAGGAGAGCCTATAGTGTATTGTGTTTGGTCTACTTATATTTAAAAATGTTTCAGGGTGCCTGAGTAGCTCAGTCAGTTAAGGTCTGACTTTGGCTCAGGTCATGATCTCGCGGTTCGTGGGTTCGAGCCCCTCACTGGGCTGTGTGCTGACTGCTCAGAGCCTGGAGTCCGCTTCAGATTCTGTGTCTCCCTCTCTCTCTGCCCCTCCTCCACTTGCACTCTGTCTCTCTGTCTAAAATAAACATTAAAAAAATTAAAAATGTTTCTACTTGGTTGCCAACATTGAAAAATCAGGATGTTTCGTATATAAGTCCTATTGTCTGTGTTTTCTTAAAAAGATCTGGAGACCGTGGACTCGGATTCCTGAGTAGCAACAATTGATTGGAGACAATTACTGGCCTCCTTCAGTCAGGGCATGCCCTCTCTGGTCTGCCATGTTCCCTACCTGGCCCTCTTCTCTCATTTTTGTTACCCTGGAGGAGGCACCTGGAGGAGGCTGAGTGTGTGTGTGATCTCTCCTCTAAAGTTTAAAAGACTCAAAGTTCATTTCTCTGGTCCTTCTTGGGCAGTCAGCATTTCAAAGCAGGGCCCAGGACTAGTAATTAGTTAGCACTCATGAATCTCCAGGCGGACACATGTGTATCCATATGGATGAGGGAGAACACAACGGGATTTCTAGATCACCCCTGACTACCATCCCTTTGACTACAGACACTTCCCCCAAGTTCCCTCTCCCTTCTGCACCCCCGAGCACACCAAACTGCTCTGTGGCCCTGCCTTCACCGTCCGTGAACTATCAACTCCGTCTTCTAGAGAGGGCCCAATCCTCTCTAGACTACATCCCTGAACTATCAACCAGGCCTTCCCAGGTTGGTTTCTGAGCCTGGGAGTTCCAGCCGGTACTGGAGGCACCTTTTGTGGGGAAAGTAAAGATGGCTCTGGTGCAGAGGGCAGGTGATAGACCGCAGGTGTCTTTGGAAGCAGAGGAACTAGGTGGCCACAACTAGATGAACCCTATTCAGAGGTACATCCCTTTCCGGAACTGGTCAGGCTGGAGGGGCTCCTGGGGCCAAGAGGCAGGGGCTGCAGGTGAGGGCCGGGACCACTAGAGAGCCTCAGACATTAGCTTAGAATCCTTAACGAAATGTCTTACCTAATTACTGAATGTTACATCTTCACCTGTGCTGAGGGTGACCACAGAGTCACTGTGAATGCCACTGCCCTCAGGTTTCCTACTTATGGGCCATCAGGAAACGTAGCAGAGAGCAGTTTCTGCTTTTCCTCTTACCAATGATAATTGCGTCAACTACCCTGTGTTCCCTTGTGCACTCGTAGAGCTAGATTTTAAGCCCAAGTGAAGAATTAATTCATCTCATCACTACCCCTGGAGGAACTTTGTTCCCAATTCAAATCTGGATTCTGACGAGTCTAGCAGATTTTATTTTGAAACCATTTCTCACGCATGTTTTGAGAGAACGACTCCTAAAATCCCATTTGTGAGTGGGAGAGCTATACATTATTACGGGGATGCTGTATCCCATCTGACATGCCCGCTACCTTCCTTGGTGGTTCTCAAACTTGAATAAGACTTTAAAAGTTCATCGGGGGCGCTTATTAAACATGCAGATTCTCGGGCCCCTTCCCCCAGAGGTGACACCGTGGCTCTGGGCCAAGCGGGGAGGCGCTCCCCAGGTGCTGGCAATGACTTAAAGCGTCCAGGAGGTCTCTCATAAAGCAAACCACCCGGGAAGGCCCTAGGTTAAGTGTTAGGACCCGTCGGGCCGACCGGCTCGGAAAGACCACACGGGGCTGTACGGAAGAGGGAAGCAGGGGACAACCTGCAGCAGGAAAACCTAGCTGAGAGAACGGTAAGAGGCAGGTGGAGCGCGAGGGTACAGCGACTCCACAGCGCCCCGCACAGTCCACCAACCCGCGCCGCCTCGGGCCCGATCCTCTCTAGAATACAGGCCCCAAGCGGGCAACAAAAAGCTGGCAGCGCGCAGGCGCAGAGCGGCGCCCGTGCGGCGCTCTGCATGCCGGGAGCGTGCGTTGTCCAAGTTCACCTTTAGTCCTCTCCCCCCAGGGTTTCTCAGTGTTTCTAAGTAGTTTCCCTCTCCCTGGATCCGTGGCACAGACCTTCCCCGCTTGCATCTCGCACCTCGGGCCACCCCTCTTCCAGGCCCGGAGACTTCGCGCCTGGGACTCTCCGACTCGTCGACGGCTGCGGCCCTGTGAGACCCCGACACGTCAGAACCTGCTGTGGTAAAGCTAGGGGTTGGACTAGAATGGTCTTTAAGGTCTCCTCTGGCTCGCCCCGCCCTGCCGCCACGCCCCCACTCCCGGAGCTGCTGGGAGTTGCAGTTCCTTGAGCTCGTTTTCTCCCTGGCCGGCCCGCCGGGCCCGCGCGGTCCGTCATGCTCTGCGCCACTAGCCGCCTCTTAGCGGCCCGGACGGCGACCGCACTCCCCAGCCCAGAGGCCGGGGCCCCGGGGCCCGCTGCCGGCGCAGGGAACTACATTTCCCAGGGCACCCCGAGCTGGACCTGGATGACTTCTTGACCGGGCGGCTCGCAAGACCGAGCGTGCCGGTGGGGCGGAGGGCGATCCTGAGGAGGGGCAGGATGCCACCAGCGGTGGGCGGAGGCCCGGCAGGGTCCGAGCTGCGTCCCCGGCGGGGCCGTTGTGGGCCCCAGACTGCTAGGGTTGTGGGCCCGGACGAGACCGCCAAGCCTGCAGCGCGGAGCCCCAAACGGGCTGGTTGGGGCTCGCGGCACTTCGAGGCAGCCGGCCGGTGGGCCCTGCTGGCCCTGGTCACGCTGCTGTCCTTCGCCACCCGTTTCCACCGTCTGGACGAGCCGCCGCACGTCTGGTGAGTGACAGGAGGGACTTGGCGGGTCCCATGGCAACCGGGTGGGAGGGGTGCGCCCTCTGATTGGCCCGGGGGCACGAAGGGGGCGGGAATCACAGGAGGAGGGGCGGGGCTGCGCTGGAGTGGGAAACAGGTTTCTGGAGGTTGCTTTTGGCCAGGCGCAGTCTCTGTGAGAGAAGTCTTTTTTGCTCTGGCAGTGGGATTTGTTTTGGCAGTGGGATTCCTTAAGATCCGATAAAGCGGTCTTTCAGATTGTGGCTTTTAAAGGTGCTTTGAACTTTCAAGGAGGATTGGAAATTCTTAGTATAGAATTCCCTAAAGCCTGAGCTCCTAATCTGCAGGATTTCCAGGCATCATGGGAGGCAAAAATCATCCTGGGCAGAGGGGACGACAATTTGTGTGTCCAGGGATGATGACAGGGGTCTCAGGAAGCAGGTCTGGGGCCCTTTTGTGAGGAGAGACATGTGTTCTTAAAGGCTTTATTTTGTTGGACTCAAATTTCATGAGATAAGTTTAAAAAGTCTCCAACTAGAAGGAGAAAAAGTTTTATACAATCAGAAAATGGTTAATTTATTAGCGAACAAGCGATACCATGTTTTGTCAGTATCCCTGACAAGAAAGTTAGTGTAGGGAATGTTAGAAATGGAACTCTTTGACCAAAAAGCCAGCTATCAACCTATCTGGGCTATCCTACTGGGAGGTGAATAAATTAGCCTATTATTGTTTCATGAGTGTTGGCAGAGGACACAAGACTCCTGGGTCAGAGATAAAGGACTTACTCATGGGGCAGGAAGTAGGATGAACATCAGCATATTGGCTTAAGTTTGAATCTCCCACTCCCTCTCCCCTGCTGGTCTGGAGTTGTTAGGGGAAAGAAGGACAAATCATGCTCAGGAATAGTCCAGGAAGAATCTAAAATTTTCAAAATGTAGGTTTATATAACTCTCCACCTCTTTTATCCTGATCATTACCCAGTTGTTGGCCAAGAGGAGATGAGCCCTTTCTGATGATGACTGCATTAGGTGACCAAACTGCTTAACTAAGGTGTGTGAACCAGGAGGAGGTGAGGGAAGCAGAGTTAGAAATCTTTCTGTGCTTGACAATACCAAATGCCTGTGGAGGGTAGGGAGTATGGAATGTCATCAAGTACCTTGACTATTGGTTCATTATTATGTGGCCATTAGGGAAAAAAAGTGCACTATTGTCAGACTGTGGATGGTTTGGAATGACATTGTGTAGTTTCAAGGACCCCAATGACATATGTGGAGTCAGATAATTAGACTGGAACAGCACCATCAACACTGTAACCTGAAAAAGTGTCCATAACAGTAAGGCACCAGTGATAGCCCGGAGAGGGGAACAAAGTCCTAAAACAGTTAGTTTCCTTGGAGTGGGCAGAGTCAATGGCCAGTGCGAGGTGGCCTCCTTTATTGTAAGACAAACTGGTCAGCTTTTGGCTGGAGTCACAAGTCACCACAACGCAGTGATGGCTTCTGCTTCAGAAACATATAGTCCTTTACTTTGTGCCCAGTCCATGATGATAGATGTGTTTCCATGCCTGGGGCATTCATGAATCCAGGTGGCAATGGCAGGAGTCTATTTGGTACAAGCTTGATCTGCAGCTTGATTTCAGTCAGTCTTATCAGAATACTGGTCCTTACTGTGGGCACCTGTGTGAGTGATCCAGATTGTCCCATTGACAGGAAGCCATGACATTTTCCCCCGCAGTTCTTGGCTCTGAAGAGGAGTGTTTTAAATTTCTCAGTACATAGTCTTCTAGGTGGCACACAGAAGCTAGGTTAATGGTAAAAGCCCAAGAGCCAATAAAAGTATAACTTGTCTGTTTCTCAAAACTATTGTGTAAGGCAAGAGCGATGACTTTCAATTCAGCCAATTGTTCCCATCAACCATTATTACAGCTGGCCTTCCAGAGTTGTCACTGAGACCGGATGATTGTTGCTGCCCAGTGGACGCTATCAATGAACCAGGCCTTGAGAGGAACCTGTGTGAATCAAGACTCCACTGAGCCAGTGGTTTTGCTTCAGGTGGCGGAATGGAAGATAGTTTCTCCAAAGTGGGAGCTCCTACCTCTTATAAAAAATCAAGATGCCCCTACGGCCAGGCCAGCTATATCACTTCCATTTGACCAGCAAGCCTGTTGAGCCCTTCCCTTGTAGCCTTCGATTCTAAGTTGACTCACCCCAAAGTGGCAATATCAAGCCAAAGAGTCCTAAGGCCTTCATGAGTCAGGCACTCAATTTTAATAAAGGCTTAGTGGGTTGATAGCTGTCCCTTTTAAATAGTATGTGCTTGGTACCTGTGTCCAGCAGATGGCGCTGTAATCCTGGAGAATGGCCTCTCCTGGCTCTAGCTGCCCTATGTCTTTATGGCTGTGATTTCACTTTCCCTTCTTGGGATTTATATTATTTCTTCTGGACCACCCAGGATAGGATAGGATCACCACTCAACACACAGCAGTCCCGGAATTGGATAATCCCCTTTGACACTTATAGGATCAATGCCAGTATACATCCCACTGTGGGAACCACAATAGTAATATAGGGGCCTTACCCACAGCTCATTTTACCTTTCCTTCCCCACTGGGAGCTTGGCTCAGACCCTACCAGTTGAATTTGGGTGCTTTTTCCCCCTTGAACTTATAGATCTAATAGGCCTGCATCGGTAATTATAGTGACAGCCATCCAAAGATTATGCCATTCCCCAGTGGAGACTGTGGAGTGCTGGATGCAGGGGGTAGGATACATGTGTATGGCCTTCAGTCCCCTTTAGGGAGAGGGAGACCTTGGTTTTTAATTATTTTATTTTATGTTATGTTATGTTATGTTATGTTATTGTTTTAACACAGCTGAGATTGTGGTAGAGGAGGAGGGATCATGGGACACAGGGAGAGAGTGGTTCCGAGCCACTAAGCAAGGCACATTTACTCTTGAGCACACAGCTCACCCAAGGAGCTTTCAATGTGTTCATTTTGCCCCAATTTTCTATATTGAATAGCAAGATCTCCTTACTGCTGGCACCACTTATGTAAGCTTTGGAGACTCCTTGATTCAGCAGCCATATGCATATTGCCTTTTGGCTGGGCCTGCTAGGCTTGCTGCCCCCTTGTCATGATTACATCTCTTTCTTATTTTGCCAGAAGAGTGAGCAGTAACCAAGGCAGCATTCAAACTGTTTCTTTCTCCATTCAGCCTCATTAATAGGTAAGATGGTGGGAGACTCTTACTACCTTCCTTGCCCACCACTTGGATAAGGGCATTTATTTACCAGATTCCATTCCCGGCTTATGGGGCTCTTGTCCTTTCTCTTACGGAAAGGTATGTCTCAGCATCTTATGCTTGTGACCACAGTCAGGGTCTGGGATTTTATTTTACCCAACTTGCAAACTAGTAAGTTAGCCTGTCATTGTTTTCTGGATGCTGGCAGAAGACGAAGTACTGGGTCAGAGACAAAAGACTTTATTTTTCATGGCACAGCAAGCAGGATGAGAGCATCAGCAGGTGGGCATCTGTTCCTCTTGCTCCCAAATTCCCATGTGATGCCATGGATCTGAATGAATGCCTGCACGTGCAGTGGGTTGCCTCACAGCTGAGGGATACTGAGCTTAGGGAATCCACTGTTTTATAACAAGCAGTAAACAAGAGTGCCCTCTGTCCCGGAGGAAGATGCTAACTCTTCTCTCAAGTTTGCCTTTCTGCAAACGTATCCTGAGAAATGGCCTGAGTGAAGAGCAGCCAGGACCTTGCATTCTTGGCATACCCAGCAAGGTCTGTAGGAGCAAGAGAGAGTCAGGGAGGATCGTCTCTCCCAACACAAACACACAATAAAAGCCAAGAAGAGATGTGAATGTTACTACTAGTTTTACTTGGGAAATTTTTGAAGTAAAAATCTCATACCCCTTTGTCAATATGTTTCCAAACAGACCTCAACACTAACCAGAGGTGTTGGGGCAGTTTAAATAGTGCCCAGTTGGGACAGTTTATAAATGTATGGGATTTTATAGTCTACAGAGTTCTTTCACATGTTTTCTAAATTGAGTCCTAATACTTCCCTGTGAAGGGCACATAGCAGATATTATTGTCTTCATTGTGTAGATAAGAACAGAGATCCAGAGAGGGTGGGTGATTTTGCCAGGTTGCACTGTTGGTAAGTGGTGGAACTGGGACTGATTTCTCTTCTTTCTGAAAATCCATTTTGTCACACTGCTCAGAAGTTACTTCTCTCTTTGACATCTCCATGCCACTGTTCTCACTTCGTGTCAAGCAGAGCGTTAAGCAAACAGATGCAGAAATAGATTTACTCTTCTGCCTTACTATTGGACCCACTGAGTTAAAGAGAGAAGAAAAGAGCCCTACACTTTGGGGAAAAGCATGTTTTGCCCCTTACGTTGTAGGTTGGTAATAACTGCTTATGGAAGCTGTTCTGGGGATGGCTAGTCCCTAGAAAGCAACCGTTCTTCTGAGCTGCAGGGAGGAACTGACAGAAATAGCCAGGTTGTACCGGATTAACTGGGCTGCTTCCGTAAAGTCTTTGTGCAGGATGTGAAAAGGTCATATAGAAGAACAAGATCTCTGCATTGTGTTTAAAAGCTAACATATTAGAATCACTTATTTACTTGCTTAATAATTTGTGCAACGAGGATAGCTTCTAGGTAGGCTCTTAACTCAATTTTTATATACTGATAAGTTCATTATAATAAGCTCAGTGAGTTCATAGTCAGCAGGTTAAGTATCAGAGGGTTAACGGGTGGAATTAGACTCCTGTGACAACCAGTTTGTAGTCTCTTACTGTTCAATAGCCTCACGGTGTAGTTTGTAATAGCAATAGTAATCTGCTTTCTAGTAGCAAAGTAGTCTCAGAGTCAGAAGGTAACAGACTTGAGAGAAAACCCTTACCTCAAGCCTTTTTATTTTATAGGAAAACTCTGTTCTATTAAAATGAATAGAAGCTCAAGCTACAGAATAAGTATAGATTTCACTTAAATTTATAACTGGTTGGTAAATATTTGCTAACCTTTCTCATCTATCTCAATAAAGGTTAATTATCAGTGTGATGTCTTCCTCCACTTACTTGTGTCAAAAAAAATTTTTTTAAGTAAGCTCTACCCCCAACATGGGGCTCAAACTCATGACCCCAAGATCAAGAGTTGCATACTCTACCAACTGAGCCAGCTACATGTCCCAACGTGTCAAAAAATTTTTAATCCATATTTTCTCATTAACTGATTAAAACTTATAGCCTTTGGTTTTAACTGTAATTGTAACAATGTTGTATTACGGCTATTTGGATTGTATGATAATTTAAAAATTCTTATTTCTTTGTCTATTTTTCCTTTAGTTGGGATGAGACTCACTTTGGAAAAATGGGAAGTTATTATATCAACCGTACCTTTTTCTTTGATGTACACCCACCTCTGGGGAAGGTAAGCAGTGTGATGACTGACAGCTCTCTTCAAATGGTTGGAGCAGAGTCTCAATCTTGTATTTAATTCTTGGGTTTGTGGAAATTATGGAAAGAGCCTAAATGTCCATCAACTGATGAATGGATAAAGAAATTGTGGTTTATATACACAATGGAGTACTACGTGGCAATGAGAAAGAATGAAATATGGCCCTTTGTAGCAACGTGGATGGAACTGGAGAGTGTGATGCTAAGTGAAATAAGTCATACAGAGAAAGACAGATACCATATGGTTTCACTCTTATGTGGATCCTGAGAAACTTAACAGAAACCCATGGGGGAGGGGAAGGAAAAAAAAAAAAGAGGTTAGAGTGGGAGAGAGCCAAAGCATAAGAGACTCTTAAAAACTGAGAACAAACTGAGGGTTGATGGGGGGTGGGAGGGAGGGGAGGGTGGGTGATGGGTATTGAGGAGGGCACCTTTTGGGATGAGCACTGGGTGTTGTATGGAAACCAATTTGACAATAAACTTCATATATTGAAAAAAAAATAATTCTTGGGTTTGTGGAAAGAAATCCCTGACATTCCAGTCCAGCTGCTTACATGGTAAATCTTTGGTGTTTTTAGGAGTCCTCTGGGCTCAGAAATGGGGAGGCAGTCCATCAACCAATGGATGGATATTTTAAAAATATGGTACAGCTAGCTATACAATGGAATATTATTCATCCATGAAAAGGAATGAAGTATTGATACATGCTACAACATAGATGAGTCTTGTAAACATTATGCCAAGTGAAAGATGTCAGACCCAAAAGGCCACATAGTATGATTCCATTTATATGAAATGTCCAGAATAGGCCAATCCACAGAAACAGAAACCAGATTAGTAGTTGCCAGGGTCTGGTGGGGAAGGAATTGGGGGGTGACTGCAAATGGGTATGGGATTTCTTTTGGGGTGATGAAATGTTCTGGAATTAGGTGGAGGTGATGGTTACAAAACCTTGTGAGTATGCTGAAAACCAATGAATTATACACTTGAAAATGGTGAATCTTATGGTATATGGATTTTATCTCAATTCCAAAAACCAAAAGAAATGAAGAAAAGGAACATATTGCATAAAGCAGAGATTGCTTAGGGCAGCTGACTGTCTACAAGGGAGCACAACACCTTTCCCCCTCCCCACTCCCAGCATGCACATTCTTTGACCTATACCTCTCACATGTTTTACAATTAGAAATCCCACAATCCGAATTCATTTTAGTCTTTTAAAAACAACCACCTCTGAGAAAGCTAATGGATCAGCCTTTTCTTCCTAAATGAAGGCTGAGATCATTAGCACCAAGGGGACAGGAACTCGTCTGTTAGGAAGTTGGGGAGTCATCTTGGAGCATGGAGTACTTGGGGATGAAGGCATGGGTGAGGAGAGACAGGGGTGGTAGGCTGTGATAGGCAGGCTTAGGGGCGCAAGAGCACTGGGTAGGGGCCAGGGAGGGTTGGAGGGGGTGGTGGGATGGTGGCTTATTTCAAAATTAGCTCTGAGCCCACAGGGCACCTGGGTGGCTCATCAGTTAAGCATCTGACTTCGACTCAGGTCATGATCTCATGGTTCGTGAATTCGAGCCCCACGCTGGGCCCTGTGCTGACAGCTCAGAGCCTGGAGCCTGCTTTGGGTTCTGTGTCTCCCTCTCTCTCTGCCCCTCCCCTGCTTATGTTCTGTCTCTCTCTCAAAAATAAATATTAAATAAAAATTCAAAATTAGCTCTGAGCCCAGAGCCAGAGTGGAAAATATGCCTTGGGGCACCTGGGTGGCTCAGTTAATTAAGTGTCTAACTTAGGCTCAGGTTGTAACCTTGTGGTCTGTGGGTTCCAGCCCCTCATCAGGCTCTGTGCTGACAACTCAGAGCCTGGAACCTGCTTTGGATTCTTCTCTCCCTGTCTCTTTGTCCCCTCCCCCCCCCAATTTGCACTTTCTCTTTCTCTCAAAAATAAATAAACATTCAAAAAAGTTTTAAAAAAGAAAATATTATGCCTCTTTCTGTCTCCTTTTAAAGATAACAGCAATAAAAATCAGAGCAATTGAAAACTTATTCTGTTTTAGTTATTTTCCATACATTATCTTATGTCATCCTCAGAATAAGCTATGAAGTAGATACCATTGTATCTCCATTTTGCCAGTGGGGAAACTGGGGCACAGGGAGGAAAAGAAGTTTGCCATAGGGAGGAAAGCTCCTAAGTGGCAGAGTCAAGGTTTAGGCTGGCTTAGTGTCTACTCTCAACTCTTCTACCACACTGCCTCATGAAACTGGCCTTGCCCCAGTACTCGGATGACATCTGTTACTACCATACAATTAAGCAGTGGAATGTGTTGAATGTTTGCACTGGGCTAGCAGTGGAGGAGATTTTTCCTAGGAGAGCCAGCACAATTTTCCAGCTGGGGACTGCCTGTGTGTTTTTGGAGTCCCCCAGTGCTAAGCACAGTGAAGCATGTGGAATATTGGTTGATTTGTTTTTACTTAAGCCCTGCTTGCTTCACATCTGGTCCCTGTGTGAAGGGAGAAATGTGAGGCTTCTTTCTAAACCACCCCTGCCCCACCGATTTATCTCCTGATGGTCCTGTGCTCTGCCTGGTTGAAAGAGAGTGATGAACACAGCAGCTTTCATAGGTTCTAAGGCCAAACCAGTCAAAGACTCAGAAAACCCCTTGAAGTTGCAAATGGGAAGTTTTCTCCTGCAGTACTGAGGCTGATACCTGCTACTCCACACTGGCCCCCAGCCCTGGGTTAAAGAAAAATGCCTGCACGTAGTGAAAATTTTGATCTGCACAGAAGAAAGTAAAAGGTCACAAGCTACCTTTCCCCATATTTCTATTAGTTTCTTAAATGTTTTCTTAGAAATTCTTTATACAAATGTAAGTGTGTGTATATTTATACATATACACGAACAATTGACATGTATAAATCAGACCAGACTAAAATTGTTCAGCAACTTCTATTTTAAACATGATAGATCTTAACTTCTTTCCATGTTAGTACATAAAATGTGCTCCATTTTTAAAAAATTTATTTAATTTATTTTTAATTTGATTATAGTTGACACACAATGTTACATTAGTTTCGGGTATACAACTTAGTGATTTGACAAGTTTATACATTATGCTGTGTTCACAAGTGTAGCTGTGGTGTTACACTGCTATTACAATATCATTGACTGTAGTCCTTATGCTGTGCTGTTTATTCCCATGATTTACTCATTCCATAGATGGAAGCCTGTATCTCCTTCTCCCCTTCACTCATTTTGCCCATCCGTCACCCCGTTCCCTCTAGCAACTGCCAGTTTGTTCTCTGTATTTATCGGTCTGATTCTGTTTTTGTTTGTTCATTTTTTTTAGATTCCATTTATGAGTGGAATCATATGGTGTTTGTCTTCCTTAGTCTGATTTATTTCACTTAGCATAATACTTCCTGGGTGCATCCATGTTGTCTCAAATGGCATGATCTCATCCTTCCTTATGGCTGTTGCAGTCCATTCTTTTTAATGTTGTATATTATTCTATTATACAGATGTGCCATGAATTATTTTATCCGTCTTCAATTGGTGGGCATTTATGTTACTTCCAGTTTTCAGACATTACAAAAGATTTTGCAATGAACATCCTTGTACATTTATCTTTTCGTAATTATTTATGTAGGTGTATCTAAAAGTTTCTTAGGAGCCAAACTAAAGAGTCAAAGGATATGCACACTTAAATTTGTGTTACTTATTGCTAAGTTCTTCTGCAAAAATATTATAGTGATATATACTCCTACCAACAGTGTCTGAGCGTTGTTTTCCCCGCACCATTGCCAGCGCTGGTATGATCATACTTTCAAAACATTGCCAATTTGAGAATGAAAAATGGTGTGTCACTGTTTTCATTTGCATGTCTTTATGAGTTGAGTTGAACATTTTCTTCGTATGTTAATTAGCCATTATTATTTTGTTTTCTATGAATTTTCCCATTATTCTAGTAGGGTTTTTATTATTATTTTTATTATTATTATTATTGATCTGAACGAGTTAGTTAGAAAATTAGCTCAGGGCTACTTTTAACCTTAAGGGCTACCCTTTTAACTGTGAGGGAACTGGTGTTTGGCACAGTGCCAGCGTTTGACTTATTGCCCTGTCTCTAATCCTCCCAACCCCCTGCAAGGAAGGTTTTATTACTTGTAGCTCAGAGATATTAAGTGTTGTCTGCAATCAGAGAGCTGAGATGCAGACCATCTGTGCATTTCTTCACTCTAGCAGACCAGCCAAGCAGTCTGGGAATTTATACCAGCTCCAGGCGAATTTGTCTTCTGAAATCCCAGGTGGGAAGGGGCATCCATTTAATTGCCACCTGTTGGTTTTTGTCCATCTAGGTATTTGGATAGTTCCGTCTTTTCAATTCCTTCTCTTATTTTATATTAAATTAGTTATGTTATCTTCTGAGCCCTAGGATTCCTTTTTCTTTTCTTTCTTTCTTTTCAACAGAAGCCAAAATGCTTTTTTTTTTTAACAAGGCTTTGTAATCATTTATAAGCATTTTGGCTTCTGTTCCTTGCCATGGAATTATAGAGAGTGGAACTGGTTAGAACTAAAGTAAAACAGGAGCTGGTTAGTGATCTAGACCCAGTGGTCCAGACCCACGAGCAGCGTCTCAGGGAGGGACTTTCTCAATACAGCCAATGTACTCTATCCTTCCACACAGCCTAACTGGGGCATAGGGGTCCAGCTAGGGCATTCTGGGGCTGTTAAAAATGCTTGGTATTTGCTGACACCTTTTAGGTCTTAGGAGCTTCTGATTGCTTGTGTGGAAACTAGACTTTTACACTGTCGATAGCCATGGAAAGATAGACATGAAGGAGCTGATCTTCTTGAACGTTTTGAAGGACTCACAAATCTCAGTCTTAGTATAATAGTTGATTTGTTCTGGTTTGGAACGTGCCAAGGTTGCCCTCCTTTGAAATATTAGAAATAAGAGAAACTGGTCTCTGGCCTTTTTGTATTTTTTCCACTGGGACTTTTCTCCTCTGGGAAAGTCTGTCTGTCTTAGCATTCTTTTTTCCCTTCTGCCCATTCCTAGTATGTAACTCCTTGGCCACTTTTCTCCATCCTCATTCTGACTTGGAATCTCATTTCCCTTTCAGTGGATCAGTCTTTCAGGAATCAGCCCCTGCCCATGGCTTCCCCCATGAGCTGTCACGTTTTATTTCATAGCAAATGAAAGAAGGCTGAACGAGAGAGCCCCTCACTGGCCTTGCCAGTGGGATTTTTCTTTGTGGGATTTTTCTTCCTAAATGTTCAATCTGCCCTATTCCCAAGAACTTGGCCTCAACACAAGAGAGGATTTGTTTCAAGCAAAGAGCTCTGTGGACAAACGATTCTTTGCTCTGCAACAGCTGCAGGAGAAAATGTCACATTGGCAACTCCTGTGGACAGTTGTCAAGGGAAACCAAGTCTGGGTGCAGCTGGAGGGAAATTCAGGGGACAGAGGAATCTTAAAAGTCTCTCATCATCTTTTTGTTTGTTCTCCTTCTCTCCTCAGATGCTGATAGGTCTTGCTGGCTACCTGAGTGGGTATGATGGTACTTTTTTGTTCCAGAAGCCCGGGGATAAATATGAGCATCACAACTACATGGGAATGAGAGGAGTAAGGCTTCCTGACTTGCTCTAGACTGAACCCCGGGGCCACACTCAGAACATAATAATTGGAAGCCCTGGAGGGTAGCAAGTGTAGACAGAGGGACTTTATGTGGCAGTGGAAGGGAGGATGATTGGACCCACATCCTGTAGTAGATATTCAGGCATAGAGATTCAGAACTGGGTAAGTAAGAAGGGAAGGGAGGCTGCAGATAATACCGAGATTGCATAGGTAGGAGCAAGCACACAGTGTCACCTATTGCCCAGCCCATGTGAGGCTTCAGATGTTGAGTTAGAGAGTAACCTAGGACCCAGGCAGCCAGGAGTCTCCTGCAGCCCTGACATTGGCCTCAGCACATTGACAGGCTACACATCATCCCTCTCCATGGCCACAACTGCTAGAGCACTGCCTACCTCTGAGGACCCTTCTTAAGATTTTAGCATCTTTACACCCCTGCCATCAGGCCCCTGCTTCTTTCCCTGTGAAGGGTTCAGGCACCCAAAAGGGGTTTTCCAGTCTTTTAGGGAGGCTATGTGTTTGTCCCCAGTCCCAGCACCAGCCTTGATGAAGCATGGCCAGGCCTAAATACCCAACTCTGTGGGGACCCTAAATGAAACCTGCAAAATCTGACCTCTGACATGGAGCTTTCAAACAGGTTGTATTTATTTACAAGCTCCTTAAGGAGCTCAAAACGCTTTGGATAAATGCTATATGCTTATTTGGGCTAACCATTGGATGATTTGCATGGTCATACCATATTAAACAAGGTTTTCCCCTACCCTCAAGTTCACATTCTTAAGTGATTCTGTGTCCTCCTAGTGACTTTTGAACATCACATAGCGTACGTAATTGGATATAGGTCTGACTCACTATGGACTTACTGTGGAAATTGAGAAGGCCAAATATAACAGCCTTGTATTCTTTCACACTAGGATACATTGCTTTCTATTGATAAAAAGTGGCAACCAAGATGTAAGAGTTTCCATTCCCCCAGCTTGTCTATTTACTTTTGATGGACAGGGTAGGGAGGTGGAGAGAAGGCTGGTGGTTCCAAACAAAACAAAACAAAACAAAACAAAACAAAACAAAACAAAACACAGCTCTCCAGATACTTAAGTGTCAGGTAATCTTTTTTCCAGAATCAAAATGCAACCTGTAGATTAAAGAGTGATTTCTGGTGTGATCGAAGAAGAGAGCCAAGGGAGAAATAACAAAAATAACATTAGAGTTCTCTAGAATATGAAAACACCTTAGAGAAGTCTTTCTCAACTTGCACCCGCAGTTTTGTAATAGAAGCTGATGTTTATTGAGTACCTTGTGTGTGCTACTAAAACTAGCTCATTTAATCTCCAGAGAAAACCTTATGAGGTAGGAACCCTTATTTTTCACATTACACAGATAGGGAGGCTGAGATTCAGAGATACACTAGTTCAAGGTCACAGCTGGCAGTTGATGGGGCAGTCCAACTTCGGAGTCCCCTACTTGAAACCACTGTGCCATCCTGCCCACACTACTTGGCTGAACTTTGCTGATTTCATATCAGTGTTCAAGTTGGTGCTCAGTAGGCCCATGAATGTTGCTTGATATGACGATTCACTGTCACAGCAGCCCTTTCTTATTTATAGATATTCCAGGTGATTTCAGGTCACCAAGTCACGCCTGCATCAAAGTCCTCCATTTTAAGTTTTTTTTAAATGTTTATTTATTTTTTGAGACAGAGAGAGACAGAGCATGAATGGGGGAGGGTCAGAGAGAGAGAGACACAGAATCTGAAGCAGGCTCCAGGCTCCGAGCTGTCAGCACAGAGCCTGACACAGGGCTTGAACTCACGGACTGTGAGATCATGACCTGAGCCAAAGTCGGATGCTTAACCGACTGAGCCACCCAGGCGCCCCAAAGTCCTTCATTTTAAACATTAGTTTGTACCAAGTCAAGTAGGTCTCTGATACTTAGCTTAGTTGGCTGTTTGACTGCTTCTCTTTTCCTTCCATAGTTCTGTGCTTTCCTTGGTTCCTTGCTGGTCCCCTTTGCCTACCTCATTGTATTGGAGCTGTCCAAGTCCCTCCCAGCAGCACTGCTCACTGCTGCCCTTCTCACCTTTGGTAAGTTGTCTTATACCATATTTCTTAGGAAATTGACTGCCACAGTATGAATATAGTTAGAAATCAATATATTTAAGGATCCTATCCGTGGGCCCAGTAACTTTAGGATTGGGTGAAGTATTACAAATCTTATTTTCTTCACCAGTAATATTTACATATATGAATAGTTGTATGTAGCAAGCCTTTATATTATTAGAGGAGAGAGCTCGCATACATAATCCCAAGGAATAGATTACCTCCAAGTTATCCACATTTGACTTTGGTGTAGATAAGAAGATAAATTTGTGTGTGTGCGTGTGTGCATTTATGTATTTGAAGGAGGCTTATGATTCTAGTTCTGCTTCTCTCAGGTTACTATAAGTTCGCATTCGGTAACTGATTTCAACTGAATGCAAGTACAGATGTCTCAGAAGTAGCTGGGTGGCAGGAGATAGCAAAATGAGAACTTAAATATTTTCTGTGGCTATTTCTCACATGGATAAATGAGAGCCGATCCACAGAAATTGATCCTGTGCTGTTCTTGTTTTTGTGAAAGTGAGTTCATGACTTCATAGAACTTACATTTAAAGAAGTCCAGGCCAAGTTAGGTGGGTATTTCATGGGTGAATCTGGCTTTGTTCTGACAGATATGTTGCAAGATTATAGGGCCTTTCTATAGAGGATTATGTCTTTGATTTCCTTTTTCAGTTATTCACCCATTCAGCATTTATTCTTTTTTCGTTCCATAACTATTTTTCAAACATCTCCTCTGTGCCATGCCACTTTTTTTGGCCTCAGAGGGTATGCTGATGAGACACTTTGCTGTCATGAAGCTAACCTTCAAGTGGGGCAGATGATAAATAAGCAAGTAAATTAGTAAGTCTGAAATGTAACAACTTCAACAATAGTGCAATGTAGAAAATAGAGTGGTATAAGGGGAGAGAGTAATGGGGAGGGATTCTGTTGTAGGTAGGGTGGCCAGTGAGCAGCTCCCTGAGGAGGTGACCTCCTTGAGCAGAGACCTGAGTGAAGCAGAAGATTAACCCATGGAGAGATCTGAGGGAAAAGTGTTCAGGCAGAGGGAACGGCATGTTCAGTGGTCCTGGTACAAGGCAGCACTTAGTGGTTTCAGGGAACAGTAAGGAGGCCAGTGTGGCCATAGTGGAGTCTGTGAGGCAGAGAGTGCTGGGAGAGGAGGTTGCACAGGGAGGGAGACCGTGCCGGCTTTGGCAGCTCTCATGAGGGGTTGCTTAGTCTGAGTGAGATGGCAAGACTTTGAAGGCTTTAAGCAGGGGCTTGATGTAATGAAATTTTGTTTTAAAAACGATACTTTGGTGCCTGTGTGGAGGATCAGCTCCCAACAGAGACTTCATGTAAATCCTAAGACTCTACCCTAGGTATAGGTAGTTTGCGGTTACATAAGCAGGGCGGCAGAATTCCCCGTTTGCTGGTGGAAATGAGGAAGAGCCCTCGTCTCACGACTGCTCCGTCTGATTGAATGACATGGTCCTTTCTTGGGTCATGGGTCTGAAAGCAGTGTGAGATACAGTTTCCTACTCCTGGGCTTCGGTGTACCCCAAAGCTGTGGCCTTCCACCTCCCTGGTGACTCAGTGGCTTATCTGGTCTTGACTGCATAAATGCTTACATGCAATTAAGTGTAAGGGGCACTATTTCTTATTGTTGGGGTGTTTGGTTCTCAGAGGGGCCCATCTCTGATTTCTACATTTTTGACCACTGAGCTCGTGTTTTTCAGACACAGGATGCCTCACTCTGTCCCAGTACATCCTCCTTGACCCCATCTTGATGTTCTTCATCATGGCTGCTATGCTGAGCATGGTCAAGTACAACTCCTGTGCCAACAGGTCAGAAACACCATCTTTTCAGGGGTTGGCATGGGGGTGGGGTCAGAAGCTGTGGAAGCTCCAAAATTTCTATAATGGCCAGAGACAGGGTAGATGCCTTCAGGACTTGTCTTAAAGCTGAACTTAAGGCAAGCATACTTTTTTTTTTTTTTTTTTAGAACTTAGATTGCCCATTTTAGATCATAAAAATATATTTTAAAATGTTTTCTATGTATTTTTGCCTTACATGAGATTAAGAAAATGTCAGTTGCCTTTTTTAAGAGTATTATTATTATTTTTACAATGGGGGTAGATTTGGGTAGGGGTTTGTGGATATCATGGAGGAGTCCTAATGCCTTCCCCCACCCCACCATTTCCTTTCCTTTTCTTTTCTTTTCTTTTCCTTTTCTTTTCTTTTCTCTTTTCTTTCTTTCTTTCTTTCTTTCTTTCTTTCTTTCTTTCTTTCTTTCTAAATATATGAAATTTATTGTCAAATTGGTTTCCATACAATGCCCAGTGCTCATCCCAACAGGTGCCCTCCTCAATACCCATCACCCACACTCCCCTCCCTCCCACCCCCCCATCAGCCCTCAGTTTGTTCTCAGTTTTTAAGAGTCTCTTATGTTTTGGCTCTCTCCCACTCTAACCTCTTTTTTTTTTAACCCCACCATTTTCTAAGCCACCCCTTGGCACCAAAGATGGTTAGGAGATCCCAGGGCATTTCTTTATCTTTCTTCTTTATCTTTTCTTCTTTATCTTTCACATTCTCTGTCCCAGAGGGGAGGGCATCGGACATAAACTGCCTGGGAACTATTTGTGTCCCTACCCTCAGTGGTTACATCCAGTCCCAACCTACCAATGGGAATAACATATATAAAGTTTGACTTAAATGATCCATACCCATCAAGAGGACTGGTCAGTTCTGGAGCTGTTCTGGAGGGTCTGGTCTTCCTCCAGAATAGTCTTTTCCAGATCATCCTTCTGCCCCTAGAGAGTAGAGTAGGTTATTCATTCTATTCAAACCAAAAGAGCTGACTTTAACTAGGCTTTTCCAGGAGTCAACTTGGTTTCACCATGGCCAGGCTCATTAAATTATATTATGCTAATAAAGCCGGATCCAGTGACTACCATCTCCCTGTGGTTTTGGGTTATCTTCTCCTTCTACCACATACACTTCTACCTGCCATTTCTTGAACACATACTATGTGCCAGGTTACTGTGTGAGGAGCTGGAGGTACAGAGGTACACAGGTCTCGCAGTTAAGGAACCTTCACTCTGGCTGGGGAGGCAGCCAGCTAATCAGAAAATCACAGCACAGAGTGCTGTAAGTATGACAAACCTTGGAAGCGACTGCCGGGGTTAGGACCATGCTCCATCCACCACTTGCTGGCTGTACTGCTTACCCTCTCTGTACCTCGGTTTTCTCCTGTGTGAAAAGAAGATAATAATATCTACCTCCATGTGCTTATAGTGAAGGTTAAAGAGTTTATACGTATAAAGTACTTGGAACAGCACCTGACACATAGTAAGCACTCAGTAATTGCTGGCTTTTCAAGGTCCACAGGTGACACCAAGGAGATGGCTGACTGAATCAGTGGGATTCTCTGGATTTTCTTTTTCTTTCTTCTTGACTGGTCACTACTAAAGAATAAGCCTGCTTACTTTGAAAGCTATGACCCCTCAACCCCAGAAAAATATCCTCCTCACTGTCGCATGGCTTCCTGCATGTGACCATATCCTCCTTGGAGCCAAGTCATGGTCCCCTGAGGTTAGGGGCCCTCAAGAAGGATGGCAGGCACAGCCTCTCAGAGTCACAGAACCTCTGCCCTTCCCCACTATTGCTGTTGCTTTTGAGTTTGGTCCCAGCTGCCAAACTGAACTCTGTGTCTTGTTGGTTTTCAGGCCCTTCTCTGCCCCCTGGTGGTTCTGGCTCAGCCTGACTGGCATTAATCTGGCTGGTGCTTTAGGGGTCAAGTTTGTTGGCCTCTTTATCATCCTGCAAGTGGGGTGGAACACCATTTCAGACCTTTGGCACCTGTTTGGAGACCTCAGTCTTTCAGTGGTGAGAACTCAAGTGCTTGTAGAAATGTCATTGCTCCGTGGTGTTGCTCAGCAGAGCCAGGGGCCTTTCTCTGCCTTTGGTGCAGGTGATGGAGTGGCTGTATTCTGGGCCCGAGGTGGGATCCATCTGGCCACCGTCCGTAGGCAGCGTGACAGCAGAAAGTAGGCCATGGCTGAGAAGCTGGAGAGGTGTAAAGGGAGAGGATGAACTAACATCCTTGGAATTTTCTTTTGGCATTTGTTTCTGCGATATTTTTCAAATACTCTACAGCTGGGATTCTGTCCAGCTGGGCTCATGCCAAATATATGGCAGACGCTGGCTGCATGGGATGTTAGGTCAATTGGGTAGGATGACTTTCTGAACTCACAATTTTCTTTTTCTCACCCAGGGTCTCCAGATTTGGAGGCCAATAAGGGCCTTTAGAGTTTATTACTTTAGAGTTTATTAGCTGATTCTGTGCCAAGCACTGTGCAAAATGCTTTAGTTT
Source organism: Panthera uncia (assembly GCF_023721935.1). NCBI lineage: Eukaryota > Metazoa > Chordata > Mammalia > Carnivora > Felidae > Panthera > Panthera uncia. The sequence goes on from NW_026057582.1 coordinate 24,516,905, forward strand.
ATTATCTCATTTACCTCCCATAACAGTCCTATGAAGTAGGTAGTTATTACCTTCTCCTTACAAATGAGGAAATCAAGACCTAGAGAGGTAATTATGTTCCCAAGACCATACAAGAGTAAAACGTAGATCTACGATTCAGACTTAGGGGAAGCTGATTCCAGGCCTGAACTACTTTGCTATAATGCTTCTCCATCACCTCTGAGCCAAAGTTCCAAGTTCATTTATTCATTCAGAAAATACAGACAGACTACCCTTTAAGTGTGAAGCATGGAATGTGCAGATGAATAAAATAAGGATTCCTGTTCTCCAGAGACAATGGAGAGAGAAATAATTAAACAGGCAATTACTCCAGCCAAAAAGTGCTGTGAGAGCACAGAGGAGGGTATGAGCCCAGGTCATGTGGTCCAGAAAGGCTTCTGGGAGGAGGCTGAGACCTGATGTTAAGATAAGGAGCAATTATGTGTGTGATGGGTGGGGCTGGCATAGTACTGGAAGCACAGTGACCGTGCAGAGGGGACTAATGAGTGATGAGGCTGAAGATGCACGCAGTGTCTTGCTGTTGACACAGTGCTGGGCTGAGGTCCTGGGTGAGGGCCCGGGCAGGTAGCAGAGGGCTGGCCCATGTTCAACCCCCTGCAGTGCTTAGGTGGTGGGGTGTTATGAAAAGGCTAGGGTTTCCACATACTCTTTCTCGTTGGCTGTTAGTTTTTCCATCTTTTATGATTTTGATTGATACATAAAAACCCATGTATAATGTGCATATAAGGTATAAGGTAGAATAAAGCCCCATTTGCCCAGCACCCCTCACTGGCTCTGTTTGCAGGTGACCGTGGGAAAACACCTGACTGCTCGCATCCTGTGCCTCATAGTGCTGCCCCTGACTCTCTACACAGCCACTTACGCTGTTCACTTCATGGTGCTGAACAAAAGGTACAGCAGAGCCTTTCTAGCCTCTCGCTTATAGTCTTCCTCTTGCCTCTAAGCCCATGGGGGGGAGAAGGGGGGCATGTGATCTCCTGGGTCTGTGGTTGGGATATTAAAGAGACGGATAGGTTTTACCTGTTTGTTTCCTCCTATGTTCTATCTTCTGGGTATCCAGAGGGCTCAGAAAAGCAAGCACCCTGACCTGAAGGGAGAGGAGAATTTCCTAATAGCCAAGCTTCCCCTTATCCCTAAACAGAGTCCCTATGTTTAACAGGGATGGGCCAGAATAAATCGTGTGGTTGGAGGATAATTATCACAGCAACACCAGCAGCAGCTCCCATTTAACAAGTAGATACTAAATGTCAGCATTTTGTACATATTATCTCAATCACGATCATTTTTGAGTTCTTTGATTTTTTTTAAATAACCCAATTTATAAATGAGGAATTGAGGCTAAACAAAGTGAGGTGCTTCTGAAGATCACCTCACTAGCAAGTGGCTGAGTTGGGATTTGGACCCCTATGTCTCCACCTCCATTATTTGTGTCATTCCCATGATACCACATCACCACTCCATTGTAATTCTCTTAAATTTTTTTTTTTAACGTTTATTTATTTTTGAGACAGAGAGAGACAGAGCATGAACGGGGGAGGGGCAGAGAGAGAGGGAGACACAGAATCGGAAGCAGGCTCCAGGCTCTGAGCCATCAGCCCAGAGCCCGACGCGGGGCTCGAACTCGCGGATCGCGAGATCGTGACCTGAGCTGAAGTCGGACGCTTAACCGACTGAACCACCCAGGCGTCCCTCTCTTAAACCGATTGTACAGAACTCTTCCTAGGGTTCCCAGGAAATTGCAGTTTCCCTCCATGAACTTGTCTCTCTTCTCCTTTCCCCACAGTGGTCCTGGTGATGGCTTCTTCAGTTCTGCCTTCCAGGCCCGGCTTTCAGGCAACAACCTTCATAATGCTTCCATCCCTGAACGTGAGTATCTCTTGGCCTTTATGAAAGTAGAAGGGCAGAAGCCTTTCTGGAGAGGTGAATTGGAAAAGACATGTATGATAGCTTGAGTTATTTTAGCCTATAGATGGTGAACTGGGAGAAAGATCCAGTTAGATCTGGTACAGGCAGGCACTCAAGAGAGTGACTAGGGACACAGGGTGGAGAAAGACACCCTGAGTAGCGAGCTCTTTGCTGCTAAAGAATGACTTATTTGTGACTGTGGAAGCATCCAAGTCAGCTCTGTGGGAAGCCAGCCAGAGAGAATCTGGTGAAAGGGCAAGGCTGTCCAGTGCTAGTGGTCAGTTTCCACCATGGTATCCTGTGGCTCACATCCATCCAGTTATTCACAGATCAGAACTGAGCACGTTTGCCACATTGGAGGCTGTAGATAGACGCCCTCCAGAGGATAGGATCTGGTGACTGTATGTGTTAAATATATAAAGAGGGAACACAGAGCTATGTGAATTGAAGGGTGCAAGAGATCACTTCTGCTAGAGGGTTGGAGGGCATCATGGGCTCATAGACTGAGTTGCCTTGGAGTCAGTCTCTGGAAGAATGGGTAGATTTGAATGGGTGGAAAGGGAGGAGAGGGCATATAGGGCATAGGGGATAGCATGATCAAGGCCAAGAATAGGACACAACATAAGGCACAGATTATCCACAGAGAAGGATTGGAAGATCAGGCTGAAAGGATAAGTTGGGCCAAGATTATGAGGGTTTGAAACATTTGGGTGTTTGACTTCATAAACAGACATTGGAGATTCAGTGGGGGCCTTTGAGTAGGGAAGAGGACAGGAAGGCTGTGCTATAGGGAGGTGACACTGATGACAAAGTATAGGATGGCTAGGGACGGGGGGGAATTGGAGGCAGAGGATACCCCCTGGACTTGAGCTGGGCGTCATGGCAGCAGCCGTAGGAGTAGGGCCGATGGGCATGTAGAGGGGAGATCGGACATGGAAAGAGAAGGAAAGATGTCACTGAGGACTTGAGCCCAGGTAATTGTCTCTTGGAGGCATGACTGTCTTTTAGTCTCTCCAGTGCTTTGTACAGTGCCTAGAACACAGGGGGCCCACCAAGACCATGGATAGAATGAGAGATTGGAAAGCAGGTTAAAAATTGGTTTAGAAAGACAAACATTGAGTTCTGCTGTAGAGAGTTTGAGACGTTTGGAGAAATCCATGCAATGGGGCCAGTGGGCTTGGAGCTGATGCTTTCAAAGCAGAAATCAGCCAACTAAAGGAGTAATTGATACTGTGACAGTGGCCAATGTCTGTACGGAAACTGTAGAAAGAGAAAGAGAACAGGGTTGAAGTCAGGTCACCGGGGAATGCAGGAAGAAGGGGGTTAGGAAAGTCTGTAGAGGACAGTCCATGAGGGAGTGTGAATTGAAAAGGGAGAACAGAGCATTTCAAGAAGCAAAGATGGTCATCAGTGTATAGGGCTGCATATGTTAGCCTGAGTGAGAACATAGAAAAATGGAGTTGTGGGGTTTAGCAGATTCCTACCCGGTATTTAAAAGGTTTAGATCAGCTGTGATCTCTTCCATCGAGCCAGACTCTTCTTATTGTTTGGATGAGAATTCATCCTACTCTGCTCTGGGCTCCCCCCATGTCACATGTTGTTACTCCTTTACTGGAGCATTTGCCCATTGTCCTGTGTTGATTAGTGTGTATAGCCACCTTCCCCAAGACTGGGCCCTCCCAGGGCCACAGCCAGGCCTCCTCCAGCTTTGGATCCACTGTGTAATTGGCACAAAGGAAGAATGAACAAAGGAAGATGGGATTAGCCTATCACTGGCAGAGTGAGACCTGTGTCAGTGGACGGGGGTTGGCAGGGCAGCCAGATTACAAGGGACTGAGAAGAGGGACAGTAAGAAGGAAAAGAGGCTTCTCAGTAATCCAGGGCCTGCAGGGAGAGGGGATGTTCTTGGGTAAACTATTTACTCTGTTTTTTTGGTTTTTTTTTTTTTTTCAATTCAGAGCTAAAAAGAAAAACAACGAACACCGGTGAACTTTATTATATAGTATTAGATTCAAAAGACACAAAAGGATTTCACAAAAGTAAACATTATTTTTTAAAATTATTTATTTATTATTTTAAAAATATAATTTATTGTCAGATTGGCTTACATACAACACCCAGTGCTCATCCTGACAAGTGCCCTCCTCAGTGCCCGTCACCCATTCCCCCGCCCCCATCCCCCTGTTCGTTCTCTGTATTTAAGAGTCTCTTGTGGTTTGCCTCCCTCCCTCTCTGTTTATAACAAATTTTTCCCCTTCTCTTCCCCCATGGTCTTCTGTTAAGTTTCTCAAGATCCAAAGTGAAAATTATCTTAACAGTCTATCATAACATTATACCTATCTTGAAGAATATTCTAGGTAGGACATGAAATGTCTTCTTCTTTATTCTGTTGATTGTATGTATAGACTTTGACTGAAGGACAGTCTGTTTCTAATCTTTTGCTGTTAGAAATAGTGCTTTGATTATTATAGTGCACTGTTAATACCAGCTGCTTCTGAAGTCCTGAGGAGGGAAGGGGGGTGAGGGCACTGGTAAGACCCTGTAGCGAACTCCCACTTGAGTTGATGAAATTGGAGGGTAACTTCGCATCCTGCTTTAGGTGGTCGCGGGGCCAGTGGAGTCTGTTAAAGGGTCGGTGAGTTCTTTGGCTTCAGGGGCTCCTCCCAGTCAGGGGCAGTCGAGCCACTGTGCCTGCTCACACCCTTCACTGTCTTCCTTCCTCCCAGATCTGGCCTATGGCTCTGTGATCACCGTGAAGAACCTGCGGATGGCCATCGGCTATCTCCACTCCCACAGGCACCTCTACCCCGAGGGCATTGGCGCCCGCCAGCAGCAGGTCAGAGAGCCTTTTGTATTGCAGCAATACCAGAGTGTTTCCCGTGACTGAACCCGCTGTTCTTTCTTGCCCCACTGTCCTTTACCTTCGTTGTTGTTTTCCCCACTTGAAACAGGCTTCCTCCTGCACCCTCCTGCTCTTTCCTCTAGCTAGCTCCAGCTTCCTGAGACTTCAGCGTAGGTGTTCCCTCTGATTACCATGACCCACCTCCACTTGATACTGTGGTAGGTGCCTCTCGCATGAGAGGCTTGCCTGGCATGCTTTGTAAGCCTATGTGATAACTCTCTCCACATTGAGTTGTGGGTGCTTCCTTCCGTCTCTCTGCTATTTGATGGCCACTTCCTGATGGTGCAAGCACCTAGCACAGTGCCTGGCATGCCATGGATGATGAGTCAAGTATTGTGGTTACAAACACAGACCTGGGAACCAGACTAGATTATCTGGGTTTGAATCCTGGTTCCACTAGAATATGACTTTGAGCAATTTACTTAACCTTTCTGTGCTTCAGTATCCTCATCTTTAAACTGAGGAAAATAAATAGTGCCTTTCTCCATCATGGCGTTGCTGTGTAGGTTAAAAGTACGAGATAATATGTGTGACATGCACACTGGGGGATTAGCCACGACTATTACCTGAGTGAGTGACACTGTGTCCATGTCAGGGTGTCAGGTGTGGCTGTGGTGGACAGTGCCTGAGAGGGAGGAGCAGGATGTCGGGAGAGTTTGGGGAGGCCAGGTTGTGTAGAGGCCTTCCATGTTACAGTAGACTTGATTTTGTTCTGTGGACACTGGTGAGGCGTTGAGATTTATTAAGGCATGATAATATGTGATTAGATTTTTAGGTTAGAAAGGTAACTCCAGCAGGAGGGTAATGGATTGAAAGGAAGAGCAGACTGGAGGCAAGGAACCAGTTAGGGCGCAATAATCATGACAGAGGATGATGAATGGAGGCAAAGACCATGGATAGAGGTGGGAATTGATTCAGGAAACACTTTACAGGTCAAGTGTTAGAGCCCCCAAACTGGTGGCTGTCAGGGATGAGCTATGTCTAAGTCTGTAGGTTGGTCAAGGTGTGTGTGTGATAATGCTATTTCACCATAGTCAGAAATGGAGGAGGAAGAATAGCTCTGGAGATGACTTTCCTTTGTGTATTTTAGGTTGTGGGCTTGTCTTCAGGAAGGAGATCTGAGTGTGTAGCACATGGGTGTCAGCAACACAGAAGGATGTGTGGCATTGCCCAAAAAGGGTGTGCAGAGGGAGGAGAGCCAGCGAAGGAGCCCTAGGGAGCAGCAATACTTAGGCAGTGGTAAGAGGTGCTCCCAGGGGCACTAGTAGAAGAGGCTGAGAAGGAAGTTGTGAACAGGGAGGTTGGAGGAGAGTACAGGACAGACAGTGTCCCCAGGAGGAGGGGTGGTCAGCAGCTCAGGTGCTGCAAAGGCCTCAGAGAAGGTGAGGGCTAAGAAAGAGGTCTTTGGATGGCAGTAAAGGGCCTCGTAACTAACTGAGATCACTTCTGAAAAGTGGTGGGGCCAGAAGTCTCAGCCACAGGGACGGGGAGTGGAGGGGAGGGGAGGTGTGCAGGCTCCAGGGCAGGCTGTTGTTCTGAGAAGCTGGGAGTGACATTTCTCTTCTTGAAAAATGACCAGTATCTTTACTTTGCAAAAAAGTTTTGCTTTTCAAAATTCCTTATTATTATTTCCTTAATTTACTAGTGTACCAGAAAGTTGACCCAGAGTGTTGGGTGTTAGTATCAGTTTCTCATTCCTGATTCTCCATTTGTTTCTAGCACTTTAGAACCCACTGGAGAGCTTTTAAAACATTCTGATGCCTGGGCACCGCACAGCACCTCTGACTCCATTAATCTGGGATGGAGCCCATTCGTTGTGCCTTTGTTTTGGTTTGAGGCTCTCCAGAAGAGTCATTATGTATAGTCAGGGCAGAAAACCATAGCTCAACCTTCTATGGGGAGCTGCCACTATCTTGTACAAGGTAAAGTTACAGATATGGTGGCCAGGAACATCTACACTGCACAGAGGGAGAGAAGGACCCTGTCATGCTAGTCCTAGGGTTACACAGTTGTGGCCCATACATGGAGGTGTGATGTCATGATGGTGGTGTGGAGAGAGCATGTGGGGGCCAAGGAGTGGACGAGTCTGGTTCTGTCATGTCCTAATCACACTAAGCCTTTCTGAGCCTGTTTCTTCATCTGCCAACTGGGGGATCGGACTAAATCACCTCTAGTGACCCTCACTGCCCTGGGATTTAACGTCTTGTCAACAACTCTAAGTGTCCATTTTTAAATATTAAAAAAAAAAGTTTTTTTTAATGTTTTATTTATTTTTAAGAGAGAGAGAGAGAGAGAAAGACAGAATGAAAATAGGGGAGGGGCAGAGAGAGAGGGAGACACAGAATCCAAAGCAGGCTCCAGGCTTTGAGCTGTCAGCACAGAGCCCGGGTACAGGGCTTGAACTCATGTTCTGCGAGATCATGACCCGAGCCGCAGTCAGACACTTAATTGACTGAGTCACCCAGCACCCCTAAATATTTTTAAAGTATAACATTTATAAAATTGAAAAATATAGAAAAGTAAAAAACAAAACCAAAACACCCCCAAAAGACAAAAGCTACACATAATTCTGGAAGATCAGTTTTTATCCACATGACTTGATGCACAACATTCTGTTGTTAGAGGACACCAGTGTTTCTTGGAGACCTCGTGTTATTGAAAAATGCATTGTAAAAACAAATGTTTGAATGGGAAAAAGAGGCCGTGGACTATACTCACAATAAAGAAGAAATTTTTCTTACAGGAATTTTACTAATAATAGTTCTTATTTAAAAAAATACACAGAGTACACACACATAACCACCAGAAAAATCTTAAGATCCATAAGCAAATCTAAGGTGGACTCTGTATATCTGTGTTCAGGAGTATGGACTTACTTTCTCTATGGCTGCCAAAATATTTTAGTTTCTTGTATATTCTTAATACCATTAGTCCTAATTTTTTTTCCTGAGAATGTAAAAGCCAACAAAACAAATTGGCCATAATACATGCATATTTTTTTCCTTAAATGCTAATTCCAAATCTCTTTGCAAGTAAATCAGTCATGTTTTGTCCAATTGGAGTTATAAAAACTCACTTTGTAAGTATTTCTGTTGTTTCTGGGTATTTATGTTCTTGTTTACATAATTGGCATAATTGTTTGTTAGATGGTCTCTATCCTGGGAGCATTGGAATTAGCTGCCTTGGTTTGAATCATGTCTCTCCATTGATAGACTGTGGTGACCTTGAACAAATTACTTAACCTTAGTTTCCTTATAATTAAGGTGGGGATAACCAAAGTACCTATAGCATGGAGATAAGATGTGCCTGGTGCTTAGAATACTACCTAGGGATAAATGGCAGCCATTTTCAGCATCAGCATTTTATAAGCCTTTTCCTATGCTGGTAAAAAATGCTCAGAGACGTTTCCTGTGGCTGTGTAATATTCTGTCCTGGGACATACCTTCATGTTAACTATTCCTCTAGTGACATTTATACTGTTTTCAAATTTTTGCTGTTAGATTCATCACAGTGTTACAGGCATGTTCACATGCATACACACACATTTAATTTTTAAAAAATCAGTGTATGTAGGATGGCTGTGGGCTAAAACTTCAGGCTTCTAGGATGAGATCTTTATGGAGCTTTTTAGTTTCATTTGGCCACATTCTAGAAAATATAGCATGAATTTTTCATTTAGGGGTGCCTGGGTGGCGCAGTCGGTTAAGCGTCCGAGGTCACGATCTCGCGGTCCGTGAGTTTGAGCCCCGCGTCGGGCTCTGGGCTGATGGCTCAGAGCCTGGAGCCTGCTTCCGATTCTGTGTCTCCCCCTCTCTCTCTGCCCCTCCCCCGTTCATGCTCTGTCTCTCTCTGTCTCAAAAATAAAAAAAAAAAAATAAAAAAAAAGTTTGAGGCATGGTCTTAATTACTTTTTTTTTTAAGTTTTTTTTTTTTTTTTTTTTTTTTGAGAGAGAGAGTGTGTACATGTGAGGGAGGAGAAGAGAGAGAGGGAAAGAGAATCCCATGCAGGCTCTGTGCTGCAGAGACTGATGTGGAGGTTGAACCCACGAGCAGTGAGATCATCATCTGAGCGGAAATCACAAGTTGGACACCTAATAGACTGAGCCACCCAGGCATCCCTTAATTACTTCTTAAAATGCACTAAATCCTCTTTGTATGCTGGAGACTATGTTATACAAGGTATCATGGCTCCTCCTCTAGGTGGCTGAAACTTTAAAGACAAGATGCAGAAAGATATGAAGAGACAAATCAAAAAGGCTGTTGTGGGAGAAACCTCTAAATGCAGATGGAAGGAGAGAATCTTACCAGTGTTACTTCTGAACCCCATTGGGAAACATGGCCCCTCGGGTCAGCAGCTCGGGATTCTGAAAGAGGCTTAGGCAATGTTGATTTGTTGTTGATTGTCCTGTGGCTGTGCTGATAGTGATGGTATTCTCCCCCCTACCTCCTCCCACCCCTTCCCCTCAGGTCACCACCTATTTGCACAAGGACTACAACAATCTGTGGATTATCAAGAAACATAACACAAATGCAGGTAATACGGTAGGGAACTGAGTGATGTCTCTTGTGTTATTGCTCACCCTGAGCCATTTTTAACATTTCTCTCAAATGGTACAGAGGTGGGCTCTCCTGATCATTCTTGGGCAATACCTTTACTGAGGTCAATTATCCTTTCAACAGTTATTTATTGAGCACCTACTATGTTCCAAGCACTGCAGTCAACATAGGAGATAAGCAGTGAGCAAGACGGATAAGATCTCACTCTTGACAGCTGTCATTTTGAAGGTAGAGAGCAGGGCCAAGGTTCAGGCTTAATCCAGAACTGGTTACCTGGACTTGCTGCCAGGGGCTGGTCGAGTAGCCCCAACTGAGGGCACATGGTAGCTGCTGTCCTTCCTAATTGAGAGCACACCAAGCCTTGCAGACCCCAGCATATGGTGCAGCTCAAGTTGTCTTGATCTGAGGGCCTGTGGCTGGGCTCGTCTAGCCTGGTGCTTAGCCCCTCACTCAGTACCTTGCTGGCCTGCCCCTGATTGGCCTGGGCAGAGCTGCTCTGAAGCACACTTAATGGGCTCTCAGGACTTTATGACATGGGCTATATCTGGATCTTTCTTTGGTCAGTGACCTAGCTACCTGCAGGCTGTGCCTTCTGCTACAGCTAGAAAGAGAACAGAGGGCATCTCCTGCTCACCTTCTGAGCCCCTGCTGATTGTCCTATGTCACAGGCGTTCTCTGTGACTCCTCAGTAAACACCACCTGGCTCAGCCTGTCTTGAGTCAGCTGCTCCTGAGCGTTTGTGTGGCAGTGGGCGGCTATTCATCTAAACTCACCTTCTTTGTTCCTTTCCCCACCTCTTCTTGCTGTGGTCTTGAGACTAGAAATGTGGCACACACAACCACTGTTTTTGCCTCCTACTCCTCAGTGATATATGTTGTGACACCACTGGTCAGAGTCTGTTTCTATCCCTTTATAGTACTAGTATTGATTGTTTTCATCCAACAGGATAAACATAAGTGGTCTATCACAATGAGGGGTTGTAAGGCAAGACCTCTTTCTTTTTCTTTTTATTTTTTTTTATTAGATTTATTAATTTTTGAGAGAGAGTGAGACAGAGCGTGAGCGGGGGAGGGGCAGATAGAGAAGGAGACACCGAATCCGAAGCAGTCTCCAGGCACAGAGCCCGACGCGGGGCTCAAACCCACGAACCGTGAGATCATGACCTGAGCCGAAGTCAGACACTTAACCGACTGAGCCACCCAGGCGCCCCAAGACCTCTTTACTTCTAAAGCTATGTGGGCATCGACCAAATCTTTGAACATCTAGGATCTGTTATTCGTTGTGGCTTCTAGATTAGGGTGGTTGCATTTCACCTAGGCAACTGAGGCTTTGTGTGAGGACAGAGAGGTATAAGCACTTTGGGAAGTGGGGGTCGTATATACTGAGGTCTTTGTGTTCTTTTGATAGTTTATTTGTTTCTAAGAATTTATCCATTTCTTCTAGGTTGTCCAATTTGTTGGGATATAGTTTTTTAAAATAATACTCTCATATGATGATTGATATTTCTGTGGTTCAGTTGTTATTTCTCCTCTCTCATTTGTGATTTTATTTATTTAGGTCTCTGTGTTCTTGATGGCTGTAAATGTCCCCACCCCGCCAAATCCATGTGAGCTGAAACTTCCTTCTTCCCTCCCCATTGACTTATTTTGTCACTTTGCTGATTAATCTTTTTCAGAGACTTTAAAGTCCACAGACGAATGGGCATCTCTACACTTGAATTCTCTATTTCTCTTGAGAGGCAGTGATTTGTTCTGGCACATTTCTCTTTCCTGACCTTGAGTGTCAGTGTCTCACTGTCTGGGACAGAAGTTTGCAAAGATCCTTTTGTGTTGCTGATTACTGCCAGCAACTTTGCCATTGTCACTGCCTTGCTAGACCTGATTGCTCTTGGCTTCTGGAAGATGTGGTCCCTTTCTTTTGTTACCTCATCATTTTCTTTGCCTCACACTTAGCAGGTTTTTGCCAGAGACAAGATAATGACTGGCAAAATTTGTAGGTTTAACATTGGATTCTGAGGAAAGCTGGAAATATGGTCGTTTACATGGAATTAATTTTTGGAATACTGTATTTTTACTACTAAAAGGAAAATATTATTATTTGCCTTCTCAGCTTAAATATCTTCCTGTGGGGGCTTCGGTACCTGTCAGATACAGGCCTGTCCTTCACTGTCTGGCCCTACTTGTTCACACCCTCACCTATTCCCACTGTCTTTCCCGCCCACTCTCCCACTCATATGAAACCATTTACCATTGATCAAATGTGTTTTGTTCTTTCATACAACTGTGCCCCACTTGTTCACCTGACAAAATTCTCCCCTCCTTGAAGAGTCTTTTCAAGCATTTCTCTGAGACAGTGAGGGGCCCTTTCTCTTTGTTCTCCCAGCACTCTATCTGTACCTCTAACCTATACCATATTGTACCATAACTCTTTACCTGTAGGCCCTCAATTGGCACTAATGAGTGAATGATTTCAGATATCAGTGATTGTTTCTTCTCGGCAGATCCCCTAGACCCTTCATTACCAGTGGAGTTTGTAAGACATGGAGACATCATTCGGCTAGAACACAAAGAGTAAGTAAATTTGCTGTCTGGGATGAATGAGTGGTATGGGCACCAAAGGTAGAGAGTTCTTTTAAGCTGGAAATAAACAGAAGTCAGATTGGATGAGGCTCTAGTAAATAGAACAAGGCTGCTGTGCTAGAATGGGAGAGCCATTTTATGAAGGCTGATCAAACAAGCAGGCCAGTTTGTCCACCTCTTTTGGCTTTGGGGAGTTCGAACTTTGAAGGTACTGTTGAGTTTCCCTTCTTCTAGAGAAAAAAATATATATATATTTGAGTTATCCAGAGCTTCTTCTCAAGTGGCTGCCTTTAGGAAAACATAGAAGTCTGTTTCTGAGAATATGGCAAGCTAGTTTATTTAAGCAATGTTCTCACTGGAAATGACTAAAAATGCTGGAATGATATGAAAACATCTTAAAGCATCAAAGAGCTGACAGACAGTAGGGAGTTACCAGGCCAAAATCTAAGTGAAAGTGGGAATCCAGAGAAATGAGTGGGGTGCTGCAGCCCCTTCTGCCTTGACCCCACAATGTTGAGTTTCGATCTTTGGTTTTGTCTGCCTTGAGAGAAAGAGTTGTAAATTCAAAGCTCTAGGCTCACCCAATGTGGTAAATTTATTAAGTAATCCTTCCCCTAAACTTGGAACCCCAAAGGGCTTGAGCAGGGGGAGCAGGGATGAAGAGGGGCTATCTCTGGTTCCTGAAAAGTTGTAACTACCAATTGATCCTCACATGAATTTGTGGCCCAAATTAATTTTATCTGGATGGTCTCGATATCTTTAGGCCATGAATTTAAACAAACATAATCCTAGACTGGTAATATCTCCTAGGTACCTGCCTAAAAGCAAATATAAATCCGCTTTTGGGAAATACATTGTCATCCATTCCCATAAATAGCTTTTCAGTGACAGTGAATAGTACATAGTAAAAAATAACTAAGCACACAAGGAAATAGGGCACCATGTGCAAGAGCGAACAGGAACAATAGATTGCAGAAGCAACCCTGCAAAAATTATGTATACAAGAATCATCAGGTACAGATTTTTTTTTGAAAATCAGGGATTATGTATATAGAAAAGCTATAAGCAGTGTTTTTTTGTTTTTTTGTTTTTTTTCCTATCCGGTAGGATTATAGACACTTTTAAATTTCATTTTGTTTTATAAACAAATTAAAAGTTATTATTTATTGTTAAGTTTTATTTTTGGAAATTTCCAAAATTTTTATAATGAACACTTATTGTAGATAAAAGTAAGAATTATTATAAGAGGCACAAAGCAAATAAAAGCTAAATTAATCCCCCTACTTACCCCACAGTTCCCCACTTTGTAAAACTGGTAATGAGGGTAGAAAGAGTAAATGGGAAGGAGGAGGCTTAGCTGGCTCAGGCAGGTATAGAATACAGATTTTAACTTCTCCCCAAAGCTGCCTCATGAGTCAGGCAAGCTAAGTGTTTCAAAGCCATCAAATGTGATAAGTCATCCCTCTGACTGCTGAAGTTAACCCCTTTCTTGGCATGTAGTCCAGGACTCCTACCATCTGTCCTTCCTGGTTTGGGATTCTCTGATTCTCTGGGTATTTCTTGTAAGTAAGTAGGCAAGACATTTCTGATAAGTTGGATTTCATAGTTCAGATTCTAATTTTTCTTGCCCTAACAGATGATTCTGAATATCCTCAGTAAAAGAAGAGACACTGCATGTCTCTTTTTTCTAGGATGATGATATTTCTCTCTCTTTTAACTTCTAGGACTTCTCGGAACCTGCACAGTCACTATCATGAGGCCCCTCTGACCCGAAAGCACTATCAGGTCACTGGCTATGGCATAGTAAGTGAGCAACTGGAGTGTGAGTAGGATGTAAAAAATTGTGAGGCCTGGCTCAGGGCCATGTGGCAGAGCACATCCTCCCTGGAATTCTGCAATGTTCGTAAGGATTGGGGGCTGCACAGGGACTCTGTTAACATTGGGAACGTTTTGGCTAAGTTTGCTGTGGGAAAAGTAACATATGCTTCTATTTGTCTCCATCTCTCTCCTCCCATGATAACCAGGCCATTCTTATGTTCTGACACTTAAGAAGTGTTACATATGAATACTATTTGGGTCTCTTTTAAAATCACATTGGAGGGGGCGCCTGGGTGGCTCAGTCAGTTGAGTGTCCACCTTCAGCTCAGGTCATGATCTCATGGTTTGTGAGTTCAAGCCCTGCATTGAGCTCTGTGCTGACATCTTGGAGCCTGGAGCCTGCTTTGGATTCTGTGTTTCCCTCTCTCTCTGCCCCTCCCCTGCTTGTGCTCTGTCTCTCTTTCAAAAATACATAAACATTAAAAAATTAAAAAATAAGTAATAATAAAATAAAATCACATTGGACATAGAAGCCGTGGATCCGCAATATGATCCTAGGTGAATATATAAGTTTATCCTTTGCCAGATCCCAAATCTTCATTGGCTTTGTTTTTAAGGATTACTTGCCTGTTCTGCAGAGCAATGTTAATCACCACGTTATTTTGAGATTTTTACTACCTTGGGGTGATGTAGTTAATAGAAGAAGCTTTATACTTATGGCTTGGGGAGTAATTTGAAAACAAAACAACTTGTTGTCAGCTAGACTTAGGACCCTTAGGACCTTATGTTCCCTTGCAGAGGCTTTAGTGCAGAATCAGTAACGATTCTGCTAGGTGGACTTCCCAACCCTCTTTCTGTTTGCTCAGCCTACAGTACTGGAGCCACAACTCATCTTTTTCTTGCGGGTATCTACTGAGGAGAATTAGACATAAGTGTCTTAATTTCTGGCTTAGATGAGTAAGTGTCCAGATGGCCAAGTAATGGGTGCAAATGACCCAAATCTATTTCTGTTGGTTCAGGGTGATATCTTGAGTTTGGTTTAAGAGTAAAAACATATGTTTAGAATTTAAACTCTAGTCCCATGAAGTGAAGAATCGGACTGCAGGCTGTAGAAGTTACACTACTTTTCTTGGTTGTGATAGTGAGTGCTGAGGAATGTGTATCACTTGGGGTGTTGCTGTGTTCCCTTTCCCACCTTATCCATTGAGGCCCATTTAGTCTTTGACCTTTGTAACATGGTGGCATCTGAAAGGCTGGCCATTTCCCCTTCCTGACATGCGACATGCATTCTCTAAAGTCATCTTGCTTTCTTTGTATTTTTTCCTTGATTTACATGGCAGAATGGGACAGGAGACTCTAATGATTTCTGGCGGATTGAGGTTATAAACAGAAAATTTGGAAACCGGATCAAAGTGCTGAGAAGTCGAATTCGACTCATCCATCTTGTCACAGGTTGTGTCCTGGGCTCCTCGGGAAAGGTCCTGCCCAAATGGTGAGTCTTTGGGGTATTGATGTCCCAGTTGAGGCTCATGCTTCTCCTTTCACAGTACAAGCAGTATACCAGAAACTTCTGTTTCTCCATTGTCAATGTTTACCTCATGTTTTTTTATTTATTTATTTATTTATTTATTTATTTATTTATTTATTTATTTTTTCAACGTTTATTTATTTTTGGGACAGAGAGAGACAGAGCATGAACAGGGGAGGGACAGAGAGAGAGAGAGACACAGAATCGGAAACAGGCTCCAGGCTCTGAGCCATCAGCCCAGAGCCTGATGCGGGGCTTGAACTCACGGACCGTGAGATCGTGACCTGGCTGAAGTCGGACGCTTAACCGACTGCGCCACCCAGGCGCCCCCATGTTTTTGTATTTAAAAAAAAATAATAATTTTTTTTTAATGCTTATTTATTTTTGAGAGAGAGCATGGGGGTGGGGGTGGGGCAGGGAAGGGCAGAGAGAGAGGGAGACAGAATCTGAAGCAGGCTCCTGGCTCTGAGCTGTCAGCACAGAGCCAGATGCAGGGCTCACACTCACGAGCCATGAGGTCATGACCTGAACTGAAGTTGGACGCTTAACCAACTGAGCCACCCAGGCGCCCTTCATGTTTTTGTATGGTAAATAGAGGGAGAAAAGGCATCGGGTGTGTTATAGAGCAGAGAACTCCAGAGTCCCTTGGGTATTTTATGTGTACTGAGAGTTCAATGTTTGTTCATCTGGTTTGGACCTTCTAACTGCTCTGGACCTTCCTAAAGTGGGAATGCTCAATGCTAGATGACTTCTGTGATAGTCGTGGAATACAAGAGTGAGGTTGATAAAAGCATAGCCCCTGGATTGAAAAGAACAGAGTCCTGTGTATTTAAGAGATTCAACAGTGCTACTCTGGTGAGTTTCACATCTTCTGAGAGACATCTGTGACTGCTTTTCACAGGGGCTGGGAGCAGTTGGAGGTTACTTGCACCCCATACCTAAAGGAAACCCTCAACTCTATCTGGAATGTGGAGGACCATATCAACCCCAAACGTGAGTGAACTTACTTCCTGGAAACATTTATAAGTAACTCTTATCTTAGAAAAATAAACCTTTATAGACTGTGCCATCACTTTGTATCATTATTGCCATTTCTTGCCTTTTTTAAACTGAATCTCTTCACACGAGTTTTTGTATGAAGGTAGTTCCTTTCCCTTCCCATCCATGTGAACTTCCCGTCTTCCTTAAACTCTCCCTAAAGTGACCAGTGACTTCACTCAGGACCACAGCTAATTTCCTCTTTTCATTTTCCTTGCCTCTCTCTGGATTTGATGCTTCACCTTGACTGCCTGCAGTGCAGGCCCACCTCTCTCATCTCCTTCTGGGCTGTTCTGTCCCCTGTACCAGGGGTGCTTTCCACTCTCAAGGCTTAGAGCAGGCTGGTGCTTTCCCTTTATGCCCCTATGTAGAGCTCCTCCCCTCCCCACAGCCAGCCAACACTTGTACAGAAAGCGATGGCCACAGCCCTTGATCTGAGCCCCATATCTGTACTCCCAGGCTCCTGTTTGACATTTCTACATCAGTGTCATCTTCAACTCAGTGAATCTTTGGATTCATCATCTGTCCTCCCCAACCACCCCTTTCAAGCTTTTGCTTGATTTCCTTTCTCCATGCTTCCCATTTTCCATTCTTCTTACTACCTAATTTAACCAACCAGCTAATTAATTAACCAATTAAACAACTCTTCAGTGAGTATGATGGGAAGACTGGGGGCCCCAGGAAGACACTGGTGGATGATGTGGACTTGGCCCCTGTCCTCACAGACCTGCCTGGCAGGGAGAGCAGCATTTGAGGCTGTACCATAATGAAGGGTGGTGGTGCCGAGAGCTGTAGCCACACCAGGGACAGACCGGGGACAGGCCTCATCATCTGTTGCCTTTGTGTTTCTCCAAATGCCTCATGAGTGCTTCACACAAGCTGAAGGCGGATGATCAAGAATTGGGTCAAGCTTTCTTCTGTCTCCTCAACACTCCTACCTACTGGTTAGCCAGAGCATCAGGAAGGCTGCACTCAGACTCTGGCCACAGTGTGGATGCCGTGGACAGCTGGGAGAATGTGCAACCAAGGTTTTCTTCTCTGTCATTTCTTTGCCTAGTGCCAAACATCAGCCTGGACGTGCTGCAGCCCAGTTTTCCTGAGGTCTTGCTGGAGTCCCACATGGTGATGATCCGGGTACTGTGGCCCCTCTCATTCGATGGCTTCTCTACGAGCTCTTACCATCCACAAATTTGCATCACAGATCAGGAGCCATGTATAGATCCACTGCCCCCTCATGGAGGACTTTGAAAGGGTCTTCACTTACAGTTTACTTGGTTTTCAAAGGCATTTCCCTTATCACAGAATGATGATAGTGGTGATGATGATAATGATGATGACAGACACCAGTGCACATGTATGTAGCTCTTATGTGCCAGTCACCACTCTAAGCACTGCACGTGAACTACTTATTCAGTGGTTATTACAGTCCTATGGAGATTATTGTCCCCAGTTTATAGATGAGGGAATTGGGGCACGGAGAGGTTAAAGCTGCCCAGGGTCACACAGCTAAATGTAAGAGGTGGATCCGGGCTTCACAGCGAGGCTGGCAGAGTCAGTGCTGGTTACTGCTACACTCTTCCATTTCTAAGTGATTCTCAAATCTGTTCAAATGGCAGAGCTCCTGAAAGCCAGAGTGCTCTTGCTTGAAGAGCATGAGATGCTGATAGTTCATTCCATCACCTGAGGTTAGAATGAATTAGGATGAATAGCTAACCTGAGCATGTTGTTTCGCTGCAGCATAAAATCCCTACCATGAGCCCCCTCAAGTTCCTAGACATGGGAACTATTTAGGGGGCCTGATTGAGTCTTTTGCAGGTTTTATAAGATTCTTTGTTTGTACTCTCCATCATTGGTATCTGACAGCAGTCGTAGCTCAAAGGCGTAAGAACAATTGAGAGAAGAGAGCTTTAAGTTGAGAAAGTTCTACCCATTATCTTAACTTCTCCCGGTGTGTTAGAGAAACCTTGCTGCAGTGTGGATGTATAGAAGAGACCCCTTTCCTTTGGCTTATGGAAACCAGTGTTCTGCAGGAATGGTGTTTAAGAGTCACTGTATCCCAAGTCAGGTTTGTGATTATCACTCCACCCACAGGGCAGCAGAGAGGTGTAGTGATTGTTATTTTTCCCCTGCTGAGCCGTTGTCAAGTGGACTTCCCTGGAAGTGATTTTATAGGCGGTACTCAGTAAATATAGTTGACTTCTTCCACCAGATTAAATTAAAAAATTCAGATTTTGTCATTTTTGCACATTGCGAGGTGATGACTTCACATCAAGTGATCTCTGGGTCACTTCTTCTCTGACTCTCTGCTTGTAGCTGTCACTGTGGCCTGATGACATAGCTCCTTTGAATATGTGCCTGTCAGTCAAAATATCATTCTAGGTCTGGGTAGAATTTTTTTATTTTTAAAGTTTTGTTAACTTATTTTGAGAAAGAGAGCACATGTGTGTGTGCATGCGCACAAACGGGGGAGGGGCAGAGAGCGAGGGAGACAGAGAATCCCAAGCAGGCTCTGCACTGTCAGCGCAGAACCTGACATGGGACTTGATATCATGAATCGTGAGATCATGACCTGAGCCGGAATCAAGAGTCAGTCTCCCAGCCAACTGAGCCACCCAGGTGTCCTCGTCTGGGTAGAATTTTAAGACTAAGTCTGAATAGTCTCGTTTCTTCTTTCATTATCTAAGAGGTAGAGCCAAAGAATAAAAGGGCATAAAGGAGCTTTCTTACTCAACCAATGTAGCATCAAGATGGGGAAAGAGATCAAAATAGTCCAGATGATGGAAACTGCATGGGAGAGGGCTTTTCTGCCAGCTGAGAGGAGGGCCTGAGTCCTGTGCAGAGAAGGCTGCCTCGTCTGGTGAGGTCAGCTGGAACGAGCCCACTCAAGGTGTTAAGCATAGAGAACGGTGTACAAATGTATATGCCTCTAATGGTTACAGACTTTTCCTTCCTTCCATTTCTTGGTTTAGTAAAGGAACTGGATTTCTGACATTAAGGTAGTAAATAGGATGCCCCTGGTTTGTTATAGCTCTGGCTGGAGTCCTTGAGCCTGGGACTGAACTGCACTGGTTTGAAGGAATTCATTTCCCTCCACAGCTCCTTTGGGGTCCAGATTCATTCTTCATTCTGAGGCCCTTCAATGGAGAAACCCTGACCTAACTCACAGCATCTTACAACTGTTCTCAGGAAGTGCCTTCTCAATTTGTTCTGATAATGAGGCTGACACCAGACCTGTGCTTAGTATCCAGGGTCCTGATCCTTTCCTTCTTGCCTTTGAAAAGCCCTGATTTTGCCGTGTAGAGGCAGGTTGTTGGACAGTCTTAGCTACTGGATTAAAGGGGCTGAATCTTGTTCCTTCAGGCTAAAGTATGTATTCTCAATGGGTAATATCACCCAGAGGGTAAAATGTGTTCTTGGAGGGCAGAAAACCCTTAACTTTTTCATGTATGAAGCATAGGTAGTCATCCAGTATATAGACATATTTACAGTATTGCTGTGGTATTAAAATGTCATTGGAGGCATTTAGGGAAAAAATGTCTGAAAAGTTCCAGGAGGGGCAATCATGAAAAAAAAAAGTTGAGAAATACTAGGTTAAAGTAACTTTTTCCAAGTCTGGGAATTCATCAGATTTCTGGTTCTGTGTTTGAAATTGGGTTCCTGAGGGAACACGTAAGTCAGCTTGATTTTGTATCCCCACTAGCTCTCTTCACACCTTCTCCTTGGTCTGAAAGATGGGTGTATGTTTTGTGCTCACAGGAAACAAGTCTTTCATTCTCTTTTCTCTCAAGCATAGTGGGTCTGAATGGACTGTCTTTGGTGGAAATGGAGGCTTGTGTGTTGGGAGAAGTAAGGCAGTTGTAAGCAGGTGAACAGTGACTGAGAATGAGCACCTGACTTCCCTGCAGGGAGGGGGATGGTAGGGGGAGGTTTCTTCTGGATACTTGGCCATATGTCAGAGATGCCCATTGCTCACACTTCTGTCAGCTCTCTAGATCTCTGCCTTGACTAGCTTCTTTTTGCCATTTTCCTGCAGGGGAACAATGGTCTCAAACCCAAGGACAATGAGTTCACGTCCAAACCCTGGCACTGGCCTATCAACTATCAGGTAGGGCTCAAGGCTAGAGTTTATCCCAGGAAATGGAGCCAAAAAGGAGATCACTGAGACTTGGTTGGGTGGGGTGAGCTAGGGTAACTAGGCAAGGCCTTACCTGGCATGAGGTGGCTGGCCGACAGGGCTCTGTTTTTTGTCCTGATTCTGACCCACCTTCCCCGAGAGCTCATGTAGAATTGGCACTTTCTGAGCCTCCTGCCCGGGCTCCCTATCTGTGAAAGGTAACTGGTCTTCCCCCCACCGGAGCACGTGTGGCCTGGATGCACTGGGCCCTGGATCAGCAGGGTGTCCTCTGCCCCACAGGGCCTGCGCTTCTCAGGGATCAATGACACAGACTTCCGTGTGTATCTGCTTGGCAACCCGGTGAGTGCCCAGCCCTCTCCCTGTGTAGACCTTCAGCCTGGGGGCTGCGGCTTTCCTCTCACCTGCCCATTCTCCTTTCCATGCAGGTGGTTTGGTGGCTGAATCTGTTGAGCATTGCCCTCTACCTCCTCTTGGGGAGCATCATTGCTGTAGCTGTGCAGAGAGGGGCACACCTGCCTGTGGAGGTTGAAGGTTGGGTCCCTTGGGCTCTCCCTCCCCTGACCTAGCAGCTGGCTGGGGCCTACACTTCTGCTGGGCCATTCTGCCTTCAGCCCCCACTCTCTCCCTTCTTTAAAGCTCAGTCACCAAATGCCTATCCTCCCAACAGCCCTGTAGAGTAGAACATTCTTACCCCCATTTTATGGATTAGGAAGCAAAGGCACAAAGAGAAGAGACTTGTCCCAGAACATACACTTGTAAGTGTAGAGCTGAGATTCAAACCCAAGCAGTCTGACTTCAGAGCCTTCACTTTTTTTCTTTGAGAGAGAGAGAGAGAGTGCAAGCACGAGCACGAGAGCAGAGGAGAGGAGCAGAGGAAGAGAGAGAATCTTAAGCAGGCTCCCATGCTCAGCATGGAGCCCAACACACGGGGGCTTGATCCCACAACCCTGGGATCATGACCTGAGCTGAAATCAAGAGTTCGATGCTCAACTGACTGAGCCACCCAGGTGTCCCCAGAGACTTCGCTTTTAACCTTTACACTCTGTAGAGAGCTACCCACCTCTTCTCCTCTGCCTCCTCCCTGTTCCATGGCCCATGTTCTAGTGGGGTAGGGAGGAGCCCCTAGGGCACGGACTGCAGCCCCTGAGACGTTCCCACAGGCTCTTTTTACCCTGTGCCGCTCCCTCTGTGAACAGCCACAGTCCTAGGCCCCCTCTGTCCCCCTCCATCCTCATCTCCAACTTCACCTCTCTCCTGTCGGCCGCTGCAAAGATCTGTGTGGCAGCAAAGGTGTGGGAGACGGAGGTGGGATGGGGGCAGCTACCTGTGGGATGTGAGCATCTTGGTTTCTTTAGAGGCTAGGCTGCCTCCTGTTGGCATTTGGTGCACCTGCATGGGTGCCAGCCTCCCTGAGTGGGTAATGTGCAAGGCTCTCGAGGGCCAGCTGCTCCTCTCTCCCAGCTGCCTAGGCTTGCTCAGCATTCTCCAGATGAGGAAAGGCAGCCCGGTCCAGACACACGGCAGGGAAGGGGCAGAGCTGGACAAGGACCCCGGGTCTCTGCCCTCTCCCTGGCTGCTAACCTGGGCTGTGCTGCTTGGGGCCCAGGGTTGTCCCAGGTCCTGCTGCGAGGAGGCGGTCAGCTCCTGCTTGGCTGGATTCTCCATTACTTCCCATTCTTCCTGATGGGCCGGATTCTCTACTTCCACCACTACTTCCCAGCCATGCTCTTCTCCAGCATGTTGACAGGTCAGCACTGCCTACCTGGACCTGGGGGAGAGGGGCAGAGGAACAATGCTGAGGGGGGTCTCCCTGCTTCCTGACCTGGAGTGGCTCCTTCGTGCTGCATCCCCAGAAGTCATCCTCTGACAGACTGGCGCTAGGTCTCTTCTTTCCCTTAGGCATTCTGTGGGACACTCTCCTGCGGCTCTGGGCCTGGAGCCTGGCCTCCTCTTCCCTGGCCAGGGGCCTGTATGTGGTGGGAAACCTGAGCCTGCTCCTGGGAACTGCCTACAGGTGAGTATTCCCCACTCCTTGCATAGCTGTCCCCCACTCTCCACCCACAAGTCTGATGCCTCTGCCCTGGATGCATTTTAGAATCCCCTGGGATTCTAAAGCACTCTGCTTTTAAACTCTGCTTTTAAAGCACTCCGGTAACTGGGCCCCACCCCCAGAGGCTCTGATTCCGTTTTTCAAAGCTCCCCAGGTGACCCTAATGTGCAGCCAGATAGGAGAAACAGGGGCTAACTCTGCATTCTTTCCTTTTGCCAGTGGGTTCCAGGTTTTATATGACCATGGCTCCCTACCAGACAGCTCTGGAGGAGGCAGGTTGAGGGAGAGGGTGGGAAGAGTGGTGTGGGCTGTGGCTCAGAATAACTGGAAGGAGGGTGTTTGGCAAGCCTCCCCTCCTCTCCCCACCTTCATGCCAGTCTCACAGATCCCCTGTTGAGAGTCACTGGCCTTTAGTGCTGCCAGGGAGGCAGCATTAAAGCATGAACTGCAAATGGTGGGTCTGTGACCTGAGAGCACATGCACATTACAACATATACTCTGAGCCAAACAGCCATGACCAGACCCCTGGGCTGGTCTCTCCCTGGGGCCTCTTGGGAGGAGCCCTTTCCTTCATTGTCATTAAGTCAGCATCTGCTAAGCTCTCAGACTACAGTGTGCCCAAACGGCGAACCCAGACAGACTGTGGTGACAAGAACAAGCAGATCTTGTAGGTGGAGAAGACCTAATGAACTCTAGCGGGGGGGGGGGCGGGGCGGGGGGGAGGGGGGGGGGGGGGGGGGGGGGGGGGGGGGGGGGATGGCTGAATTTCAAGGGTCTGTAGGGCTGCTTGCCGATGCCAAGGCACTGGATGCCACCTGCCCCCCTCTGGATTCTCTCTCACAGCTTCTACCTCTTCCACCCTCTGGCTTACGGGATGGTTGGTCCCCTAGCCCAGGATCCCCGAAGTCCCATGGCAGGACTAAGGTGGCTTGAATCATGGGACTTTTGAGGCTACTGCAAGGACTTCAGCCTGAGTCCAGGAACTTTCTGGGCATAGCCAGCTGTGCAGCCAGCCCTTGGACCCTCCCAGCTGTGGGCGAAGCTGCCCGAGGAGCCTGAGGAATTCTGCTGCCTTCCAGGACCGAGCTCTGGGGGCACACCCGGAACTTAACTCAACACAAGGGAGAGCCATGGCTCTGTCTGCAGAGGTCCCACCACTGGGAATGGCCCAGCAATAGAGGACACCACCTCTCTGGTCTGTTTCCCCAAGTGTGCAACATAAGGAGGGATGTGTGTGGGGGTGTGAGGGTACATGTGCCCATATACCTGTGGAATATAGACTGTGACTGTGGACAGCTGAGTGTCATAAACTCAAGAAATAGTCCAGGGCTACAGTAGTATTTTCTGGTATTTTCCTTCACACTGGATTTGGTTTGAAAGTAAGACCATCATAAATCCTCTGACCTCCAAGAAGGCTGAGCTCACCGACCCCACTCTGGGATATCACCAAGGGCAGAGCAGACGGGACTGTCCACGCTGCGCCGCTCTCCTCCCAACAAACAGAGCGGAGCACCTCTGGGCTGGAGGGCCGGCCTCCCAGCTGCTTCCCGGGCGGCAGCTGCTGGGAAGTCTCCAGAGCAAGGCCGCTCGCTGAGAGCTCACCAGCCCTGGCTTCCTCACTCTCAGAGTATTACGTGATGTCTTGTGGGAGGAATGGCACCCTATCCTGGGCTGCTGTGTGTTCTCAGGGCCTGCTCGCCAGAGGTGTTTCTTGCTACCGTCCTTTTCCCTCTGCATCCAGCCTGGCTGCGACAGTGGGGCAGACACACTCTCCTGATGGCTGGGAGAGCCTTTGGGGCCCCTTTCTTAGCAGCCGAGGGTGATGGGCAGCAGGGCAGGGATCTGTGGTGCCGGGCTGGGGTCCCAGTAGGCTGTGTGGCCCGTCCGGATTGATGTCCCTGTCACTCATGAGGTGTTCCTTTTACTTCTCTAGTCTTCCCCTGCTGACACCCCATTTCCGTTTCATTCCCCCTTCTCTGTGTCACTGTTTCACTAATCTCTTTCCCCAAGGACCCAGAGCACCTAGAAATGCAGCAAAGCTTCTACTCTCTGCCACTTTAAAGCCCAAGGAAGAAGCTCAGAGCTAGCTGTTCCTTTCACTTCTTCCCCAAATAGAAGAGATTAAGGAAACCCTTGGGTGAGAACCGAACCAGCCCAAGGCCAGCTCCTCAGCCTGCCTCCCTCCCGCAAGTACATGACAGAGTATTTTGTCTCGGAGGGCTGTGATGCTTCCAGGTTTAATGATGAGGCTCTGCCACACTTCATCTTCCCTCCTCTGTAGCCCCCACCAATTCTGACAGGGTCAGAGCTCTTTAGAGCATCTCTGGGAGGCGGTTGCCACGGAGACTGGAAATTGGTCCCAGGGACAGACTGTGCTACCTACTGGGCGGTGGGGAGGGAAGCTTCTGGCCATCCTTAGCCGTTCGGACCAGCCATCATTAATGTTAATAGAGGAAATGCAGCAATGTCAAAAGCAAGGCAGGTTTGTTAATTAGATCTGGGGTGTGATGACCTCCCTCTCCCAGGGCTGCAGCCCTTTTGACTTCCCCTGTCAGGAAGTGCTGCCTGTGTGCTGAGTCTGGGCTGTGTGCTTAATTGCATTTCTGGAAGGAAAGAACAGGGATGGAGAACCTCTGCTTACACTTTCCACCGCACCGCTGTCTCTCCTCCCCAAAGGCAGAGAGTTGGTTTCTTCTGAGCTGGGTGGGGACAGCCATTTGGGTGGGCTCTCCTGCCCACCCAGGACGAGTGCAGGAATCTGTGCTTGCCTCTCAGCTGAGAGCACTGGCCTGATGACAACTGGGAGGTGGCCGTCGTTCCCTTGCACCTTCTTCTTTCCTAATAGGAACTTGTTGGAAGGGAGGAACCCTGAAGGAGCCAGAGGGGCAGCCACTCTGGGGGAGGGTGGGGAAGGAGAAAGCTCAGCCAGCTTCCTCCCCGTGGCTCCCTCCTCATTTGGCCACACTGGGAACGAAGGGTTCCTCCGTCTCTTCTACTGTGTTCCAAGGATGAGAGAATTGCTTGCTCACTCCCCCCGCTTCCTCTTAGCCCAAATGAACAGACCTTTCTCTGGGGACGAGGCTGTGCGGGTGGACGCAGCTGCAAGTGTTCAGGTTCTGTTGTTGGCAGATGCTGGGGAGAGGGGCTGTCAGGGTGGTGCCCTGAGTATGAGCTCCAGTGCCCAGGAATCGGCGGAAATGTGATCTGCCCCACAAACTTGCTGGTGGAGGAAGATGTTTGTGAGCACAACCTCCAGCCAGCTTCTTGAGCCACAATTTTATATTAAAAAAAGGTTTCCACAGATAATCAGAGGCCATTTACTTTTGTAATAAATAGCCCTTATTTTGAAAGCCATGGTGTTCTTCTTGTACTTAATTGAACCTGACTTTCCCTCGGGGTCCCAGAAAGAGAGGAATGTTTTGGGGGCAAGAACCGTTCCACCGTGTCCCGGTGTCTGAGGCCATTCTAATTTCAGCAGAGGCCCTGGCTGGGCAGGTGAGCCCCGTCACCCCGAGGGGCATTGGGGCCCTCCCACGTACAAGGTGACTTGAGTAATGAGGGCTGTTCTTTTATTTAAACTTATCCCAAAATAAGTAGGAAGCTGGACTGTTTCTCTGGTAACCTGCCACACAGTAGGGCAAGGAGAGTGGAGAGTAAGAGTGTCCATGTCTGAGACAGCCACACAGCCCAGCACTGTAGCAGCTGCCATTGTGCTCGCCAGAGGCCCCATCTCGCAGGGGTCTTCTGTCATCAGGAGCGATGGCGAGCGTCCCAAGGAGGTGAGCGCTGGTGTGTGTGGGGCAGTGGGTGGAAGAGGAGAGGAGTGGCACTGCCCTGTGAGGTGCAGGCGGCCTGACTCCCCCTCCCCCTTGAGACAAGAGGGGCTAGAGGAGGCAGGGAAGGGGACGTGCTTCAGGGGCGGGAAGACGCCGAGTCCAGGCAAGTTAGGAAGGGACCAAACACACTTGACCGGCACAGCTTAGTTTACTAAGCACCGACACATCAGTGACACTTCATCCTCATAAAGGCACAGTGAAGCCAGTGCTGCTTTTGTCTCCATTCTACCCATGAGAGATTAAATTGTTTGCCTCAACTCTTGTGATTAGTCAATATCAGGGCCAGGACTGGACACCAAGTTGGGCTTTTTCTGTTTCTCCGGCTTGGTTCTGGGATAGAAGCACCTTCCCAGAACAACAGACAACCCTGGGTCCCCGGGGAGAAGGCCTGGACTCAGCTCAGAGGTGTCCACGTTTAGCACATTCCTTTGTGCATTCTGCTTAACGCATCCACAGTGCACCCGGGGCCCAGTGTTTCCTGGTGCACCCAGACCAGTGGTTTTCTGGGAGGGGAAAAAAGGCCTGGTGTATAGCACTTGCCAATTTCCATGGTGTACATATTCTCACCATGGCCCATTTCAGGCTAGCAACCTGACGTCACTAGATGAGAATCTGGAAAGATCAGTGCACACCATTGGCTCTCAGAGGCGATCTAAGAGTCAGCTCCAGTATACCAGTACCAGTACACCAGTCAGTAACCACTGACCCAAACCCAGTGACCTTGGTTTGGTCTGAACTACAGATAGAGCTCTTGGTCATGGTCCATTAAAGTGAAGGGGGCAGAGGAGCACAGAGGTCCAGAGAACAGGCTGGAGTCAGACTTGAGGGCAACTCCTGGCCCCACCACTTACAGCCATGTGATCTTGGGCTAGTTACCGAACCCCTGGGCTTCTGTTTCCTCAACGGTATAACCAGATTGAAACAAATGGTACCTTCTTGGCAGAGACAGCGTGAAGACAAGGAGTAAATGACGCAAAGAGCCTTGCACAGAGTTGGGACAGGAGTGCTCCATGAATGCCAGCTCTGTCACTGTCTACTGTTGACAGTCCACTCAGTGACAGCACTGGCTCTAGGACAGCACTCAGCTCTCCTCTGTTAGCACCTCCTGCCTGAGTCATGCAGATGCCAGGCAAGGAGGGGAGATCCTGGGAACTTCTGATACGGACTCAGACCTTCTGTCTCCTGGAACCTCCTCTCCCCTCTCTCCCGCTGGCCCTGCAGAGGCCCAGCTGGTTTCTCCAGCCTTTTCTCCCAGGGAAGCAGGGATTACAGTGCACTTAGCAACCCTTCTCCTGGCTCTAGAATTCTAGGCAGAGTGAGTGCTGACTCTACCACTTACCAGCTAAAACCATTAACTGCCATGAACTAACTTATTAGACCCAGACACTTTCTCCCAAAGGAGAAAGGAAGCAAGAAGTTCTCAAGTAGAGACTGTTGCCAGGAAATGCAGACTGGGTAGAGTGGGAAACCTTAGATAAGCCAGGTGGCCTGCACAGAGCAAAGAACATCTGGGGACTGAAAGGTGAAGCTCACCAGAGACATAATATGGCCTTCTCCCCCCTGACCTGCTGACCTGGCTGCAGGATCATGGGATACTGAATGAGAAATCTAGTCCCCGATCTCAGACTCTTTAGGACACAAGCTAGGCCTTCTAGCCTGGCTCTCCTGCTCAGCCCAGAGACCCCAGAGATGTGTGGGGAGGTGGGGAAGAGAGGAATGGGACGCACCCCCACAAACTCCTGGGCACGGAGCCTCAGGCTATTCGTTACCACTGGCCCTGAGCACTGTCTTGTGTCTATGGAATGAAAGGAGGTGGGCCAAAAGGCCCGTAGAGACCTCACTACTCACCCCCCTTACCATATGCTGAGGACACTGAAAGAGAAGTAGGCAGGCAGGCTGGGATGGAGCTGGGCTCTGAGACTGGAAATGATGAAAGATAAACGAGGGTTTTGCCCTGCAAAGCCCGGGCCACTCACACTGGGGTGGGACCGGGGGAACTTTGGTGCTTGAAAGAGAGAGGCTCAGGCCTGGCAAGTGGTCCGCTTCACACCCTGAATGGCAAGCAAGAGATCGCACTACCTGAACTTCAAGTTAGAGGATGAAGTAGTACTTCAGTTTAAGTTTTTTGAAAGTCTATTGAAAGTCGTGGAATAGCATGTTGGCACTTAACTCCCTCAATGTCCAGGTATTGCAGTGGTCACTCCTGCTGCACCCCAGACCTGGCCCTGGCCAGCAGAGCTGGGGTTAGAACTGGAGCTCACAGATTGCTAAAGATGATGTCTCAAGAACACCCAGCCCTGCCTGGAAATGGCTGCAGTCTCAGCCCTGTCCCTAAGGCTGAGAGCCCTGGTGGCCCCCAAAGTGCAGGGATGGGGAGTGAGGATGCCTCAGACCCAGAGCTAGGGCAGAGAGCCTCTCCAGCCTGGGCCTGGTCACACAGGCAGGTGCTGGGCTTCCCCTGGTCTGATATCTGGGCGGAAGGAAGGAGAACCTGTGCCAAGGGGGACAAAGTCTAATGCCTCCGGGTAGGGCTTGAGGGAAGCTTGTGGAGAGGTGGCACATGCAGAGCCTCCTAAGGTGATCGAGTTCCACTGGGTGCCCTAACCAGCAAGTGGTGAAATCATCACCAGTTTCCAGATGAAAACCTGAGGCCCAGAGAGGCTCGACGTTTTCTGTTAAGCTCTGAAGCCCAGGCATTTCCCAGGCCACCAGGTCGTCCCTGGCCACAGCCGGTTGCCCAGAGATGAGCGCCTTGACGGACGGAGGAGGGCGGGGGCCGCGGTTGCTTTAAAGCGCCCCAGCCGGGCGGCGCGGGGCGGGGCGCTCTCAAAGCCTCGGGGCGCGCAGGGCGCAGCGGCCGGAGCGGGGTCCCCGGAAGCGCCAGCCCGGCGGGCACGGCGGGGCGCCTCCACCTAGGGCGGGGAAGGAGCGGCGGCTACACCCCGCCCGGCTGAGGCGCGGGGGGCCGTAGGGGGTGCGGAGTGGCCCGCGTCGCCGCGGAGATGGCGCGGCACGTGCGGTGACGGTGCCCGCGCCCCGAGGGTCCCAGCCTCGCGCCCCGCGTCCCCGGGCCAGCATGGAGCGCCCGGAGCCCGAGCTGATCCGGCAGAGCTGGCGGGCGGTGAGCCGCAGCCCGCTGGAGCATGGCACCGTGCTGTTCGCCAGGTGAGGGTTCCCCGAGCGCCCCGGGGGTGCGGGTGGCGGGGTGCCTCGCCAGAAACGGGCTCCCGGCGGCTGCACCGGCGCCGGAGGAGGGAAGATTGGCTCTCTGCCTCGGCGGCGCCGGGGCGCTTCCAGAAGTGCGCCAAAGGAGCGAGCGCGGCGACGGCTGGCGCAGCCCCTCCTGCGCTTCCCTGGGCGGTGGGCGCAGCCGTGCGGAGGGGGGGGGGGCGCTCCCCGGGGGCGGGCGGCTGTCCTCCCCTGAGGATCTCCTTACACTCTGGCCAGCGGGCTCTGCTCCCCGCGCTGCGCCCTCTCCCTGGCTCTGTTCCTGAGTGTTCCTTCCTTGGGTGGTGCCTGAGGGGTGCCCCGAGGGCCCGTGAGGGGAGGGTGTGCCTGGCTCCCAGAGGGCAGGCACTGGCCAGGCCCTAGGAGTGCACACTTCAGGCCGCCAACAGAAGGATAAACCTTTCAGAGGAAAGGACCAGGCTGGGAGGAGAGAACAGCCAGGGAGGGGACGATACACGCCCACATCTCACCCCTGGGGAGAGGGGGAAGGGGTTGCCCAGACCCAAGGGCACGGAGGCCAATCTTCAACCTTACCTCGAGAGTCTCTAGGTAACCCCTCTGTCATCACCAGAGCCAATGCTCTGTCACCATGGTTTTTCAGGAGCCTTGGCTCCCAAAGCCAGCCGGGAACTTCTGAGGAGGCTTTTGCAAACCACCACCTCCCCCCGCCACCTCCCACACCAACAAAAAGGGAAAAGGGGAGCCCTCTGTGGCTCTGCTGCTTCTAAGCTGTGTGACCATAGGCAAGTTACTTAGAGTCTCTGTGCTGTAAGCCTGGGATAACAGTTATACCTACTGCTTAGGATCGTGAGGGATACAGAAGTTAACTACGTGTAAAGTATTCAATGGCCAGTAGGTGTAAGGAATTCTCAGTAGTATGGCTATCATCACTGGCCCAAGCCCCCCCAGACATGATGAGACTCAGACATTCTGACCCAAGAGTGGAAGAGAGAGAGACAGAGACAGAGAAAAGACAGAGAGAGACAGAGACAGAGAGAAGGGCTTTCCTATTTGAGGACCCCTCCCTGTCCCAGCCCTCTGAACTGTTTATGGAGGGGCTTCTCAATGCTGGGTCCTGTGAGAGGCCTAGAGACTCACTGAGGATGCCCCTCAGAGCTGGTGGAGGAGGAGGGAAAGGAGCACTGACAAAGATGGCAAAGGGGTCAGTACCCGGTTGGTGGGTGCGTTCTAGGTTTCGGCTGAATCCCTGCACCCCTCCCCCGCCCGCCACCACTGCTGGGCAGCTAGGGCTCGCGGAGCCAGGGGGGGGCCTGTAGGGACTAACACCTGGGCCTCCCCCCACAGGCTGTTTGACCTGGAGCCTGACCTGCTGCCCCTCTTCCAGTACAACTGCCGCCAGTTCTCCAGCCCAGAGGACTGCCTGTCCTCCCCTGAGTTCCTGGACCACATCAGGAAGGTGAGACAAGGCAGAGCGGCCTCTGAGATCCAGCAGAACGCCTTCCTGGGAGAGAATGAGAGACTTGGGATAGGGAAAGTTCCTCCTGCCCTGGCCTGGTCTCATTCCCCTCCTGCTGCTCCCCCATGCCAGGGGCATCTGCTCCTTGCCTTCTGTGCTGAGCCGGGCAGAGTCTGGGGCACCCTGTGCTCAGCCAGCTGGTCCCAGCCCCACCCTTGCCCTCAGCCTTGTCCCTGGCTCCTGAGGGTGGTGTCGGCACTGATCCACTAGGACCATCTGCCTATGACAACCAAGCTGGGGTTCCCCTTAGAGGCTTGTGACTGTCACAGTGCCTCAGTTTCTCTTTGTCCAGGGTGGACAGCACCATCCAGCTGCCAAGTTTAGGGCTTTGAGACCCTTAGAGGGGAGGAGCTGCCTTCACAGTATAACATTAGTAGTTTGGCCACTGTTGAGTACTTCCTGCATGCAAACTCAGATTGCCTTGCACTCCCTTCCTTCCTCCCTCCCTCCCTCCCTCCCTCCCTTCCTTCCTTTCTTCCTTCCTCCTTCCTTCCTCCTTCCCTTCCTTCCTTCCTTCCTCCTTCCCTCCCTCCCCTCCTTCCTTCTTTCCTCCCTTCCCTCCTTCCTCCCTCCCTTCCTTCCTCCCTCCCTCCCTCTCTTCCTTCTTTCTTTCTTCCTCCTTTGATTTCTTCCTTTTCTTTCTTTTTAAAACATTTTATTATTTATTTTTAAGTAATCAATACACCCAACATGGGGCTCAAACTTACAACCCCAAGATCAAGAGTCGCACGTTCTACCATCTGAGCCAGCCAGGTGCCCTGATTGCCTTACATTTCTGATCCTGGAAAACTGAGGGTCCTGGTGACCTCTCTTACTTCTGTTTGGAACCCCCATCTAGACTGTGGTTGTGAACAGGTGGCGCTGCTCTGACCTCTCGGGTTCACTGCTCCTCTGCCTTGGCAGGTGATGTTCGTGATTGACACTGCGGTGACCAATGTAGAGGACCTGTCCTCGCTGGAGGAGTACCTTGCTGGTCTGGGCAAGAAGCACCGTGCCGTGGGTGTGAAGTTCAGCTCCTTCTCGGTGGGTAATGGGGCTCCCCCTCTCTCTGGAGCTCCTGACCTGAGGCCACCACTCTCCCTGTCCTCCCTGCCCACCTGTTCTCTTTCCCCATTCCATACCCTGAGATGACTAGGGCTGGGGGCCTGCATCTGTGTCTCCCCCGCCATGTGACCCCCGGCACTGCCTTGACCTCTCTGAGCCCCCAATTCTTCTTCCGTGGTGTGGCTTCTCTTAGAACCGTGGAAACTTAAGGAGCCTTTGGGATTCGCCAGTCTGCCCGGTTTCCTATCACTGTGTATAAAACCATCCCAAGCAAACGATTTCTGGGTTCGGTGGGGCCGTGCTTTTGCTCCGCATGGTGGGGCTGGAGCCACTCATGTACTGCCCTCAGCCGAGAGCACGGCTGGGGCTGGTGCATCCAAGTTGGCCTGTCATCCTTTGGGGCCTCTTTCCCTGTGGTGTCTCATTATCCTGTGGTGTCTCGTTATCGGTGGCCTAGCTGAGCTTCCTCGCAGAGCGGCAGCTGAGTTCCAAGAGGGCAGAACCCCGATGTGCCAGGACACTTCCTGCCTCCGCTTGCAGCCCCCTTGGTAACGCCCATTGGCCAAAGCCAGGCACGCGATGAGCTCAGGCTCCAGGTGGAGGGACCCCACTCAGGGGGCGTGAATCCTTGAAGTGCGGTTCACTGGGGGCCACGGATGTGACAGCCTACCCCATAGTCCCGTCACCTTGCCAGATGGCCAGCACACCGAGGAAGGGACCACGCTCACCTTGGCCTCTCTAACTAGAGCACTGGTGCGGTGCCTGGTCTTTAGTGGATATTCTGTAAACATTTGTGGAATAAGTAAGCGATATTTTGTTATGGTTAATAACAAACAAGAGCCATTATTATTCTTGAAGGCTCACTGTGTACAGATGCTGTGCTAAGGGCTCTTTATAGATGGTCTCATTTAATCATGCCAGCAATCTGGTAAGTAGGAACTTTTACTTTCCCTGTTTTACTGTTGAAGCAACTGAGGCTCAGGTTGTAAAACTTGCTTGAAGCCACACAGCTCATAAATGGTGGAATCAGGAAGTGAATTCAGGTCTGTCTGGTTGCAGAGTCTGGGATCTTAATACCATGAGTGCTGCCGTGCAGAGGAGGAAACTGAGTCCTGGGGGCAGTGACTTTGCTTGGTCTGAGCTGGGGGTCCCAGGCAACCATGGGATGGTTGCAAGGCTGAGTGGAATGAAATGCTTGGTTCACTATAAGGCCTCACATTTAAGGGAAAAGGGGACCCTATGTGGCACCCAAGGATTGGGGCAGAATCTTGCTCGGGAAGCATGGACCCTGTGCAGGAGAAAAGAAAGGTCCAGGCCTCAGTTTTCTCACCTGTGGAATGGAACGATGCCTTCCTGCCTTCAGGAATGACAAGGTGCCGCTTGCCTCTGCAGACGGTGGGTGAGTCCCTGCTCTACATGCTGGAGAAGTGCCTGGGCCCTGCGTTCACACCAGCCATGCGGGCCGCCTGGAGCCAGCTCTACGGGGCCGTGGTACAGGCCATGAGTCGAGGCTGGGATGGCGAGTAAGAGGCAGCCCCTGGCCAGCAGCCCCCACCTGGAGGCCCCCATCTGTCTGTGTCTGTCTGTTGCTCTGTGCCTGTCGTAGCCCAGCTCCCCTTAGGCCTCCTTGCACCTAGGCCCTTGTCCCCTTGACCACCCTGGAGAGGTGATGGAGCAGGGCTGGGTCTCAGTCCTCCTCATCTCCGACTGTAGACAGGGGTGGCTTTTCCTTCAAGAAGGGACTTCTGGATTTCCTTGTGTCCCCAGTAGCTTTTCCCTGCCTGCCTTTTTCCCCCTCTAGCATCCCCTCCTCTGCTAAGAGAGGAGCAATGTTTGGGTCACAGAGGTGGCACGGGGCTGGGAAGGTGGAGATCTTTGAGAGCATGGGCTCTGGTCAGCCATCCTTCTCAAGTGAGCTGGGCCAAGCAGGGAGTGGGTGGCTGAGCTTCGGGCACCTTCCCATTTTGCCTCCTTTCCATTCTTCTCTCTCCCAGGGGTGTCTGCCTTTCATAAGTAAACAAGAGGGACCATTTTAGTCTTCATGGTGAAATCACAGGTGGTAGGGGCAGGCGATCAAGAGAACTGCTGGGGAAGGGAGAGCTGACCTGGGTCTGTGATAGGCTCAGCGGGGTCCCAGGGGCCTGCTTAGATGTCACGTGACAGAGTAGTTTTTCTGTTGCTGTTTCCAGTTCCCTCCTTCAGTGCTGCTGCTGGGAGCTCCTTTAGTACCACTCTGTAGAAGCCAGCTAGCCAGCCAGGGCGGGGCGGGGCGGGGCTGGGGAAGGTCACGGAAGGAGGGGGATTTCACTCCAAAGAGGCCTGAGTTCTGGTGGCTGTTCCTCACCACCCCGCCCCAGCAGGGCTGGGGCTCACCTGCCCCACGCTGCCTCTCTGATGCTGCCCACATCCACTGCCGGGCACAGCTCCCCACGTTTAATACCTGGTGTGTGTCTGTACTTAGGCTGCGATAGAAGAGAAAGCAGCAGGGGGGGCCCTCTGCCCTTGCCCAAGCTGTCTGCACTTTTACCTCTTGCTCTGTGCTGTGGTTGTATAAACTCATGAGGAATAAACCTGTTCTGTGTGCCTCTCTGACCTGCTGGGACTGGTCTTTTCTTGGGTGTCAGCTTGTGCCAGATGAAGCTGTAAGGTGGGGGATCTAGGGCAGGGTGGGAGGATGGGGTCAGGAGGGCCAAGGCCAGAGAGTGGATATAAAAGAAAGGAGAGGCTTGGGGAAGGCAAGAAGCCAATGGCAGAGATGGACCTAGGGGTCTGTGATGGAAACTGGCTGGCAGGCACCAAATTCGGTTCCTCTTCCTCTTAGGTACACAGCCAGACTACATTTCCCAGCCTCCTTTGCAAACAGGTGGGGCATGTGACCTAGTTCTGACCAACGGAATGTGTGGACCTGTGCGCCACTTCTAGACCTGGTCCTCCCAAACTCCTGCAAGTTCCTCTGTGCTCTGTCATCCCTCTGCCAGCCCGATGGAGATCTTACAGTGACCTTGAGGGCCATGTGTTGACTGTGGCAGAGCCACAAGACGGAAGGAGCCCGGGCCCCCGAATTGCTGCTTGGAGGAGAGCACCCACTAATCGGAAGTGCCTGGTAGGGCCAAGGAACTTCTCCATCCTGTGGAGCAAGGGCCCATTTTAAATTTTCCAGGAAAGAGACACAAACATCTATTGTGTTTGTGCCATTATATATTTGGGGTTGTTTTGTTACAACATGCACCCACACTAATCCAGAGTCTGAAGCAGTTCACTGGTCAGGGGTCTGAGAGCCCACCTCGTAGGGGACAAAGTGAGGCCAGGGATAGGAATGGACCAGGCACCAGGACAGCAGCAAAGGGCACCAAAGACTCATAGAGTCTCTGAGGAAAACTTCTAGAGCCTCCCTGATTGAGCAGGTGCCAATCCCAGGGTGGGCTTTTTTTAAGGAGATTGAATGGGTTTGCCTGCAGTGCACCTTGGAGTTGAAGAGCCAGTGTGAGAATGTGTGAGTGTGTGCGAATGTGTGTGTGGTCAGGAAGAGCGAGCAGATGAGGGTAGATACCCAGCCAGGAACGTGCAGCAGCATTAAGAGTGGGCATGATGGGGCACTTGGGTGGCTCAGTTGGCCAGGTGACTGACTCTTGGTTTTGGCTCAAGTCGTGATCTCATGGTGTATCTCACCCAGCGTCGGGCTCTGCACTGACAGCACGGAGCCTGCTTGGGATTCTCTCTCTCCCTTTCTCTCTCTCTGCCCCTCCCCTGCTCTCTGTCTCTCTCTCTTAAAAAAGATAAATAAACATTTTTAATTTGTTTTAAACGTTTATTCATTTTTTGATAGGGACAGAGCGTGAGTGGGGGAGGGGCAGAGAGAGAGAGGGAGACACAGAATCTGAAGCAGGCTCCAGGCTCTGAGCTGTCAGCACAGAACCCGACATGGGGCTCAAACTCACAAACCGCGAGATCATGACCTGAGCTGAAGTCGGACGCTTAACCGACTGAGCCACCCAGGTGCCCCTAAATAAACATTTTTAAAAAACAAAGAGTGGGCATCATGTGAACAGCCTTGTGGGGCCCTGGGGCTGGGCTGTGAAGGGTTGGAGGGGCTCCGCTTGGGCCCACTGCCCTTGCCCTGAGGCTTCGGTTTTCTCCGCCAAGACCAAAGTTGCTGGTACCCGCAGGGCCTCTCTAGCTCCCGGCTGGGGCCTCATTTTGGATAAGCTCTGGTGACCCGGCCTGCCAGGCTGTGTGATTGCAGACATGGTCTGGAGCATGCTGAGGATGCTTTTCTCCCTATGGCACCAAAAGCATTTTTTCTCGAGCCCCAAAGGCTCCAGTGAAAGAAGGCCTCCTTCACGAGACCTAACAGCTGAGACTCAGGCAGCCAGGCTCCTGAATGTTTGTCTGGGGTGACCTGCCTCTGGAAAGGCCGAACACCCTCCTTTGACCTGGGTCTTGAGCCATTGTAAGCATGGGCGCGTTCACCTCTCTTGAAGGCTGCCTTTCTACTTGTGTGTGCACACACGCATGCAAGTGTGTGTGTGTACATGTGAGTGTGTGTGCATTTGAGCGTGCGTGCATGTGGGGTGGGGGTGGTTCCTTCTTCCTCGGTGCCAGTCTCGGCCCTGAACCCTCTCTCTCCTGTGTTCTTCCGCATTCTCCCAGCCACCTCCCATCTTCTACAAGGAGCCAGCCCTCCCTCGGCCCCTTCCCACTCCAGCTACTGCCCTGCGTCTCTACTTCCTTTGATAGCAAAACTCTACAGAAGTGTCTTTCCTCGCTGTTTTCATTTCCTCACGCCTATGAGAGAATGGGAGCCTCCTTCACCCAGGCTCTCGTCCCCGCCCCTGATCTGCTACCACCAAGGTCACCCAGGACCTCTGTCCCGCCCAGTTCAGAGGTTGAGTCCCACTCCTAACCTTGCTCTTCGGCTCAGTAGCCCTTTGAAGAGTTGATCACTCCTTCATTTTAAATTTTTTATTATGGGGGCGCCTGGGTGGCTCAGTCAGTTAAGCGTCTGACTTCAGCTCAGGTCATGATCTCGCGGTTCGTGAGTTCGAGCCCCGCGTCCAGCTCTGTGCTGACAGCTCGGAGCCTGAAGCTGCTTCAGATTCTGTGTCTCCCTCTCTCTCTGCCCCTCCCCTGCTCACACTCTGTCTCTCTCTCTCAAAAATAAACACCAAAAAAAAAATTTTTTTTTTAATTTTTTATTATGGAAAAATATAACATGCACAAAAACCTGAGCCTAGTGAATCTCTGTGTACCTCAGCCAGCATCCGTGTGAGCAGCTCAAGATCTCCCCCACCTCTTTTATTCTCCTGGAAAGTTTTTTTTAAATAATAATAATAATAATAATAATAAAAAAAACTTCAGAGAGGGAGAGCGAGAGAGCGCACAAGTTGGGGAGAGGAGCTGATGGAGAGAGAATCTTAAGCAGGCTCCACACTCAGCGGGGGAACCCGAGGCGGCTCAATCCCATGACCTGGGGATCGTGACCAAAGCCAAAATCCAGGGTCAGTGGCTCAACTGACTACGCCACCCAGGCGCCCTCTGCTGGAAAGTTTTAAAGCAAATCTAAGACTTCATGCCATTGTAAAGTCTTCCATAGGGACATCTAGCTGATTCCCTTTCCGCTTTCATCCTCGCCATCAGCATACCTATAGAGATGAGCAGTGTCTCCTCAACATTGCCTAATGCCCGGTCTGCGTTCAGATTTCCCTGATGTCTTTCTGCAGGTGGTTTATTCAGTCAAGGGCCACACATTGCATCTGGTTGTGTCTCTTAAACTTTCCCTCCCCTCTCCCTTCCCCCCACGCCTTTGATGTGTGGGAGAAACCAGTTCACTTGTCCAGTGGCATTTCCAGCATTCTGACTTGGCTGATGCCTCCTCAGGGCGTCTTTGAACTCACTCCCCTCTGCCCTGTATTCACTGTCAAGTGTGGTTAGTGCTGGGGCTCCCTGCTTACTTTCTGAATCCCTTCCTTTCCTTGGATTCCGGATGCCAGGGTTTCCTAGTTTTCCTCCTTTCTCATTCTTCATTCTCCCTGTGGACCCCCTCTCATCTCCCTCGGACCTCCCCTTAGCTCCTGCCCAGGTTTCAGCCAGTCCCATGCTTTAAACACCTAGATGCTGATGACTCTGGGTTGCATCTCCAGCCTAATGACCCCCACTCCAGACCCCGGTATCCAGACCCTTGCCCAATGTCCCTACTAGGCATTTCAAACGTAACGCAACCAAAGTAGAGCCTGGTATTTTCCCTGCACCTTCCAGCATCCTCTGCCTTGGTAAACCAGTTTACCCAGCTGTTCAGGCAGAAGAACTGGGAGCCGTCCTCACTTCCTTGCTTTCTCTCAGACACCACATCTAATCCATCCGTGGATCCTCACACCTGTTCCGAACTTCTCCGTCTCTCTCCTCGCTCCCTGCCTCATTCTTGTTGGAGCTACCATGCCACATCTCCTGGATGCTTCCAACAGAACCCCAACAGGTTTTCACCTCCACCTTGTTCTCACCCAGAGGCTGCAGTGATTGCTTCAGAACCTTAGGTGATCACATCTCCCTCCCCATCCCCACCCCCAGCTTGGAAACTTCCAGTAGCCTCCACATCATGGGGATAAAGCCCAGGGTCCTGCTGCCCTCTCAGATATGGCCTCACTCTGCTGTGTGCCCTGACCCCCCACCCCCACCCCCGCTGCCCCAGGGCCCTGTATTTGTTCCCGGGCCAGATCGGCCCAGCACCCCCTTCATGCAGCCCCCACATGCCTCATCCCCAGAAAAGCTTGTTCCAGATCCTTCCCATCTACAGTCACTCCCCTCCTTCTCCAGCTTTGTGTTTTCCTCAAAGCCCTTGCCCCTACCTGACACCCACCATATACATTGGTTTATAGCACTTATAATCTATTGCAAACAAAACGGGAAGACTTTGGGCTCTGTGTTTAGAGGAGAGAGAAGAGGTGATTCTTCAGACCCTTGGTGAAGGGGACAGGGTAGCCGGAAGGGACCCTTGAGGCCCCATGTGTGTCTCTCCAGCCCAAACAACAATTACAAAGTAAGATGATTATAATGGAAGTTGTGTGGGCACTGGGTATTAATGGCTTATAAGACAGAAGGCAAACGTTGGGCCTGTTGATTACCTACCTGTTGCCTGATATTTGAGCTCCCCGGAGGCAGTGTGAGGGGAGGAGTGGCCTCTCAGCCTGTGGTTTTGTACTTATGTACAGGTTGGGGGCCCCCTACTTCCTCCCCAAGGCTAGAGACAGTGTGAGGTGCTGAGACCAGTTTCCCTTGCTCCAGGGGTGATAGGCTGTGATTATTTTCCCCACCCACAAGAGCCTTGCCCACTCAACCCTCCTCGACACTAGAGTCCCCTGGTGAGCTTTTGTAAAATAGGGGTGCCTGGGCCCCATTCCAGATTTGTTTAGGGATGGGACCTGGACACTGGGATTGTTTAAAATCTCCCAGGAGACTCTCATTTGCAGCCAAGATAGAGAACCCCAGCATTTGAGGCTGGAGATATGCTGGGCAGCTATGGGTTGTCAAGGCCCAGGGGCCATGCGATGTTTAGGAAACAGCTCTATTGAGAAAACTGTGCACTGCCTTCCCATAAGCCAGGCTCCTCCATCCCCGCCACACCACCGCCCCCAGGGCTTGCCCCAGAGTGGACTTAGAAACCTGGCTCTGGACAGCTTGGAGTGTTCTCGGGACAGAACTGAGCTACCCCCAGCACGACGGGATTAGGTGGTGGGGAGCCAGCCCTGGAGGTGCCTGAAACCACCCCAAGGTTTGGCCTCCGGGCACAGCCTCTTGGAGCCCAGTGCTCTTCTGCTTCCTCCCCAGCCCCACAGAGTGTAGCTGACAGTCAGGTGCTCCAGTGCCCTGTTGGGCAGAGTCCTGTCAGACTGGGATCCTGGGCCTCCCTGGCACCTGGCTTCCCTCTTGGCCTGTGCCCCAGTCCCACTCCAGCCCAGCTATATGGACCTCCTGGGCCTCCAGTGCTCCTGGCCTGCTGAGAGAAGACTGACCAGTTCCATTGTGGGGGACTTGACATGCTTGGGGCTAGGACCCGCCGTCTGTAGCTTGCCTATCTGTGTCTTTGTCTCTCCCTGAGCAAAGTCCCCTGAAAGGTCTGCTGAAGCAAGGGATGGCCCAGGGCCTGTGATCTGGGGGACCCTGGAGGCTGCTGGCCCCTGGGAGGAGACCCTGAGGGGCAGCTGTTGTGGCAGGGCTTTGAGGATCCTAGGAAAAGGCCCCTGGTCCTCCATCAGCCATCAGCCCACCCCTGTCTCCAGGCCTCAGGGCACAGCCCCTGCCACCCAGCCACGATGGCCTTCATGTTTCTCTCTCCTCTGAAGCAGCCCTTGCGGCTCTCATCTGACTTGACTTGGAAAAGAATTGCTTTGGGGTGAGAGGGGTCAAGGGAGTGGGCCCTGGCCCTATGCCCAGGCTCATGCCAGTGGGGCACTTCAAACCCATGCCTGTCAATGGACTACGAAAGCTTGAGGAGAGGGTCTAGTGATGGGGGCTGGGGAGCAGCCTGAGATTGTCCTGTGTATTCACAGGGAGCAGTGAGGGAGGAAGCTTCCCCCTGCAGCCCCACTCGGTCTGCTGAATCTGCTCTACTCACTAATAGGGCAGAGTATTGTCCCCTACCCCTATTTTCTGGTGGTGTGACCAGCCTAGGGTCACGGCTGGAGGAAGGCCAGAACTTTGGTCTCCCGGGCCAGGACACACTCCCCAGAGCAGGGACGTTTTCCCCAACTTACTGCGGGTCCAACATAGCAAGCATAACTAGCCTTTGCTACAGGGTGTTTCTAATCCCGTTCGGGCCTGACCTGGCAGCCGCACATACCTCCCCGAGGCCAGCCTCTCCTCCACTTCCCCCTGCCCTTGTGCTGCGGGCTGAGACCAGCACGGGCCTGAGCCTTGTCTGCCACTTTTTCTGGTGGCCTCCTCCTGAAATCTTCATCTTTACAAGCCCAGCAGCAAGTCCGGCCAGCGACCCACTGAGGGGCCCAGCACTCACCCTGGGGCTTCTGCTGCCCAGGAGAAGCCTATTCCAACAGCTGCATGGTAGCTCGAGGACCAGGAAGTTCTCTGCTACTGCCCGGGGGGCTCTGAGAGCACTCACAGCAGAATGAGTGAGGCAGAGCCACTTCCTGTCTCTCCAGCAGACCGGGAGGCACTTGCCAGGCCTTCCCTGTGAGGACAGGGGCCTGGGAAGGCTTCAGGGGCTAAAGCCATGAAGGTACGGTGCTCCAGCCTGGCAGCCATAGGGAGGTTCATCCCTTAGCATCTCCAGCTCTTTCAGGACGGGGGACACCCTGCTGGGCCGGTCCAATGCAGAGGTACAGGCCAGCAGAGGTTGGGAGAACTTGTTTATTCAAGGCACAATCATAGCATTAATAACGAGAAGTTTCGGCATTCTGGCACATTCCTTTAGTGGTGGTGGCCAAGGGAAGTCCACACCGCGCACCGGGGTCCCCAGAGGATGCAATGCTGCTGATAGGCACTTTGCTTCCAGAAGCATCTGAGGAAGAGGCAGGCAGGCATGGAGCTACTCTAGGCCCAGTGGGGCATTTCTTAGAGGCTCTAGGCAATCCTGGGTTCCCTCGGAGGCAGCCCCCTCCAGAAAGAATCAAGTCTGAGAGGTGGTGCTTGGGTGGAAGGATGGAGAAGGGCAGCTGGGAAGTGGGCTGTGGGGTGGGGTGAGATAGTGATGGGTGGAGGCCAAGGGTGGGCCGAGAGGGCAGGCCAGAGGGGAGGTGCCTGGAGAGGGCCTGGATGTGATGCGTAGGCCCTAAGGAGCCAGAGCACGCCCATCCCACCCTCACAGTGACTGTGGAGGCTGAGCGGCTGTGTGTGTGTCAGGGTGGGGCCGAGGGTGCTGGCCAGTTGCCCTGGGTCTCCAGGAAGTGTCGAGACGTGAATGGATTCTGGAACTTCCCCAACATTTGCACCACCTTCTCTCAGAACCAGCTGCACTTGGCCCAAATGCAGAGGGGGAAACCCCCAGCCATGCTGCCATGTAATCTGCTGGGACCCTTCCATATGCAGCATCCATACACTGCCAGGTGGGCAGGGGGAAGACAGAAGAGGGACAGTGGCAGAAGCGGCAGGAATAACCCAGCAGGGGCTGCAGGGTTGGGGGGCAGGCGCCCAGCAAGCAGTGCCCGGTGAACGTGAGCCTGCAGGCCAGCTTCTGGCAAGAAAGCCACACGCACACCAAATACACCTTCTGGGGACCGGAGGGCCTGGAGCTGGCCACCTCCCATGGCATGGGCAGATCTCCCTGTTGGGAAAGGCCCCTTCTCCTTGTTGGCTGGTGAAATGCTAGGAGGGGACCCTGAGGGGCCTGGGTTCAGGAGGGACTGGCTGGGTATAATTTCCTCCTTATTCCTAGCCGGACAAGGAGTGGGAGAGACTGCCGACTCCCCGGCTGACCCAAGCTCTCTGGAAAGATCCTTCATGCCAAGTCTGGGCCAAGCCCCGGGGGTATGGCAATGTTTGTCTCTTGAGCGCTATTTCTCCTCTGGTGAAGCCTGGAGCTTCTACAGCTGAGATGTGGGCACAGGTGGAAGAGGGACAAGACCCAGGTGGTCTGAGTTCAGGGCCGCCCGTGTGCCTGGGAGGTGGTGGGAAATGCCCGGGGGAGGCGAGCTTGGGGCCTCCTTTTGGCAGGTTGGCCACATGGACCCAGATCTTTGCAGAAGGGAACTCAGGAGAGTTCTGGACCACGTAGACCCCGCTCAGC
Source organism: Panthera uncia (assembly GCF_023721935.1). Classification (NCBI taxonomy): domain Eukaryota; kingdom Metazoa; phylum Chordata; class Mammalia; order Carnivora; family Felidae; genus Panthera; species Panthera uncia. The sequence continues at coordinate 24,559,776 of NW_026057582.1, forward strand.
TTAGCTCCTTTTGGTCCCTGAGGCCTCAGCTGGCCCCTGTCTGTATCCTAACATGCTGCACTGCCTGGTGGTCCTGATGGGGGCCTGTCCCCAGAGGCAGAGGTCTGTACCCCCGACTGTGGCAAAGGGTGTCACCAGCATTGTTCCTACTCAGGATTTGGTTCCTCCAGGTCTCGGGTGGTGGCAGCTCTGGGAAGGAGGCCTCCACCAGATAAGGGCTTCTCTATGGAGGACACAGCCCCACTCCCACCCCATCCCCAGCAGGGTATGGGCAGTGTCTGGGCCAGGACCATATTGGAGGCCATTTGAGTGGTCTTCAGTCCAGCATGCAGGTGGCCCCAAGAGAGGAAGGGTCCTACTCAGAGGCCAGGGAATGGCCGTTGCCTTCCGTTTGAAGCATGGACTTCTCACCCCAAGCTGCTGCCCACCTTGGTTATGCTGGGGGCTCAGGCATTCAGTTTGGTATGAGGCAGGAGCAGCTCTCAGTGGCCACATCCTTGACCTTGAGGGTCCTCTCATTAGGCCTGGGGGTTGGGGAAGCTGTATCTCGTTTCCCATAACCCAGTATTTTGGGACAGCACCCCTCTCCATGAATTCTGCCTCTGCCCCTCCCACCTTATAGTAACCAGCCAAGGTTGCCTTCATCAAAATGCACACAGGTCCCGTTTAATGAGCCCCGAGTGATTGTGTCCCAGCTGCCCTTGTGAGAATAGAAAGGATAAGGGTCTCCACCCTGCTGCTCCTGGGGATGTCTGCCGAGGGACAGAGGAATAGGACAGGTCTCCACTGCCTCCCCTCAGGTCTATGGTCTCAGCTGCCGTATGCCCCAGGTGCGTGCAGAAACTTCTCTTTACAGATCCCCACGCTGGGGATGTTGATGAGGCTTAGCACAAATACCTGGGCTTCCTCAGACCGCAGGGGAGGGACTGGAGTAGGGGTGGGGGATGGCGTGGGAGCAGCGGTGGAAGCTCCTTTGCAGGGCAGCTGGTGAAAGCGTGGAGAGGACCCTGAAGAGTCTTCGGTGGGTTTCCTTCTGCCTCCTCCCTTATGCATACCTTCTCCATTTCGACCCCGGCAAGGTCCCTTAGCCTGAGTCTCTGTGCCCAGGGCTTTGGCGGCTGTTCCCAAGACGTGGCGCTGCCTGTATCCTCCATCCCATCCCGGGGGCCCTCGGCACTGCCCTCTGCACTGCCCAGCACCTTTCATTCTAGCTGGTCAGCAGGTTTGGGTCTCCATGTGGCCAACACCCAGGGCGCAGGTGTCTCTGTTGGGGCCTTCCCAGAGTCTGCGGGAGGTAGTGGGGAGGTCCGGGTGGCCCTCCTGCCTCCCCCCTACTCGCCGGGCCCTCCCCTGGCCGCTGCTCCCGCTGGAGTCGCCAGGTGGAGGCCTCCGGTCCTGGTCAGTGGTACTGGCTCTGGCCCTCCAGTTCCAGCCCGTCCTGAAACTGAGCGGAACCCAGCTCCCTCGCAAAGCCCCTCACACTGCTCTCCTCTTCTCCCTCCTCAGGCTGTCTGTTCATGGTGCCGTAGGTATGCCGAGCAGGGGAGGAGGCAGGGGACAGGTTCATCTCCGGCTCCTGCAGCACAGTAGCCACGTACAGCTGCTTGGGACAGAGAGGGGAGAAAGAGCTAAGGTCACATCTGGGGCCACGCCCTGAGCACGCCATTGCCCTCAAGCCCTACCCCCAGAGCTTCTGCCTCTCTGGACCTACGAGCCAGAGCCACGAGCCACGGATCCTTTCTTCTACCCCAGCAGCCCGGGGCCTGGCCATCCCCACCTGCTGAGGGGCCCTTAACCATTTAATGAGCAATTATAACTTGGAGGGTGAGTTAGTGTGGCCTCCTAGCTCCCAGCCCACTTCTCCTCCAGTGCAGCCCCATTCATTGTTGGTTCCAGGTCAGGCTGACCCCGGAGAGAGAGGATGCGAGGCTCCCCTCTGCTGGGGTCTGGAGAGACCCCATGCCCGGGCTAGCGCACTTTCCAATACAGCTTACGAGGCATGTCCATACCCGCCGTGGCGCGGATCACCGGCTGGCCCGGGAATCAGGATTTGGAACAGATTGCTATCTGAGGTCTTACAAACTGTGTCTGTGAAACCCAGGAATGGTCCCAGAAATGCACAGGAGGGCAGCAGAATAGAAAAACAGGAAGTACTAGGGACAGAGCTGTTTGCCATCCTTCGAAGTGGCTTTTAAACCAACTCCTTATTTTGAAAACAGGTAAATATGGGACAGAATTAAACCTTTCCTGTGTATTCATTTCAGTGAAACCAAAGTGCCCTGATGGATTGTTCCGTAGGAAGAATCTAGATACTTGTATAATGCCAAAGCAAACCCCCTGTAAACCTTTTGGTCATAAGGGGTAAGATGGTAACTGAACAATGGAAGAGGCCAGCTGTGATCCTCCTAACCTGGGAGTAACCAGTGTCATAAGTGGGAATAAATGGGATGTTACGCGTCTCCCGGTGTGGTGCACGGCACCACCTAGAATGTGTTTTAGCCCCTAAGGCTGAATTTGAATCTGTCCAGCCTTTGGATCTAACTAGTTTTCGGGAAATACAGGAGATAGTAAAACCCGTTATAAGACATCAGGAAGAAATACCCAGAAATATCCAGAAGGTGGGATATTCTGCAGGACAACCAGCTTGGAGTCTCTGACAAGTCACAAGAAAGAGCCTGGGCTAAAATACTAGAGACGTGCACAGGCACCAGATTAATCTAGCACAGAGATCGGATTGGATCTTGATTTGGACATGTTGTAAAAGATATTTCTGGAACACTTTGGACAACTTGAATATGGACTGGGTCTTGGAAGACACAGAAATGTATATATATGGAAAGATGGAGCTTGTTAACTAAAAATGCAGATTAGAAAAGAGTATGTACAGTATTATTTCAGTTTAGCAAAATTTATACATATACTCAGAAGAATATTTGCTAAATTATCAGCAGTCATCTCTGGGTGGTGGGAATATGAACTTTTTATTTTCTTATTTTTGCTTATCTGTTTTTTGCCCATAATTATCTGCAATGTTCATATGCTACTTGCTTATTATCATGAAAGATTAAAAAAAAATCAATTCCAGTAATGTTTTTTAAAGCCCAGGCTTTAGAGTGCGACTGACCTGGTTCAAACTTTGTTCTGTGACTTCCTTGCTCAGGAATGCCCTGGTGTCTAAATTAAATGATCTTTTGAGCCTCAGTCTCCCCATTTATAAAATGAGGATGAAAACACCTACTATGTGGGTGTATCATAAAGATTAGGAGCGTTAACAGCGAAGTGTCAGGTTCCTAAGAAGACTTCAATAACCGATTGCTAACAATATTCCAGAGGGCTCATCTTGGGAGGACCCCCGAGGGGAGATGCTATGTGAAGCAACTTCCCGTCGCCTCCCAGAAGAAATGTTCCCCTCTGTGCAGGAGTTTTTCCCAGTGTGAGACAGACCTGCAGTTCTGTGCACGGGGGGTGGGCACGTCCACCACTGTTGTGTCTGTGCACTTTTCCCCAACTCTGCCACGACTAAAGAGTCTCCTCTCCCACTGGGTCCTGCCGCCCACTCTACACTTCCACCAGGCCCAAAACTCTTCAGGTGCTCAAACGCTCCAGATTCTCTCTTCTGGGCCTTTGCACAGGCTGCTCCTCTTCCTCAAATGCCCTTCCCCCACAACCTATTCCACCTAGCAACCCTTTCTCCCATTCCCGGAGTTGGATTAGATGTTCCCTCCTCCAGGAAGCCTTCCCTGAGTGCCCAGGCTGGCTGGTGCCCTTCTTCAGTGCTCCTCCAAGGCACCCTGGCATCGGGGCATGGGCCAACCCGGTACCCAGCTCAGTGCGTGCATCGGTGGCCCCACATCTACACCTGTGGCAGGGACGTGGGTGAGTGCTCAGGCCCCTCCAGGCTGAGCCACGACGTGGGAGCCAAGGCCCAGCCAGCCAGAGCCCTGCATTCTGAGTCGGCCTTATCTCTTCACAGGCTGATGGGCTCACTCGTGTGGTGCCACCCCTGCATTACCATTCAGCGCGGGCCTCCAATAGCTCCCTGCAGCTCTGCGCAGCTCTGCCTGGCATCTGTGCCCTTGGAGGCAGCCTTCGGTCCTGAGGCCGAGCCCCAGCACGTCCCTGCGTCTACACGACTGAGCTCGCTGTGGCTGGGTTCGCCCTGACCTTTCTCTTCCTCTCTGAGATCCTTTCAGGGTTTGTCTTGCTTCTTCTATCTTCCCAGCTCTTCAGCCAGGGCCATGGCAGCAGTTTGACCTGGGCCAAGTCCTGCTGTGTCAGGGGAGGGCGCCCAGGGGTCCCCCCGTCTCCTCCCCAACACCCGGGGAGGGTACTAAATGCCAGCGGCCCCCGCCCCTGCTGCTGGAGTAGCCCACTCCTACAGGTACCCCCCTCCTGACCTGTCCCCCGGGGTGAAGGCACTGACTCACAAGGGAGGTGGGTGTGGAGGTGCTGCTGCTTGGCTCCATGTCAAACACAGTCTCCATCTCCTCCTCGGGCTGCAGCAGTGGGGAGAGATGTGGAGGGTCACACAGTGGGGGTGTCTGCCCTCTGCCCGCTCCCTCCCCGAATCTGTGCCTGGGCCTCTTGCTCCCCCGGAACGCAACTCATCTTCTGTTTTCCATGACCTACGGCCCAGCTGGTAGGGCTGAAGCCCAGGGGGACAGAAAGAGGACCGGGATGCTGGGTGACCCTTCCAGAATATTCCATTCCCAAGGACCATAATGGGGGGGGGAGTAAGGAGAGTTGGCATTGGTGTTCAAAGATGAGCCTGCTTTGACTCTAGTAAAAGCCTTGGCTTCAACAGTCTCTTCTTTCCTCCTGGGGTTTCCCCCTCGATCTTGAGACCAGTCTGAGATCACGGTCTAGGTCCTCTGCCACCTTCCTTCCCTAGAGTGGACACCTGGGCAACCAGATCACATGGCATTGTTGTATCGGGAAGACAGGGCCAGAGGCATCGTCCACTCTGGTTCCTCACTGGCATGGCACTGGAGCCGGGGGTTGGAGGAGGCCGGGTAGAGAGGGTGGTGGGGGTCTGAGTTCAGGGCCCCCAGGTATAAGGCCACTATAGGCAAAAGGATCCTCTTCCAAGAGGCTTGTTCCTCTAACTCAGCAGGATACCAGAACTTTAAATCAACTTACTTTCTTCTCTTTATATAACTTCATTTTAAAAGGACACAATTTACTATTATGAACAGAAAATGGGAGCCAATAGAAAAACGGGTAACCATGAAAAATAACAAATGTTTTGGTCCCTGGAAATCATTCTAGCACACCCGTACTGACACGCCACTCTGGGCACAGACCCTTGCTGGCAGGGTGCTCAGTGGGCAGGGATTGGCTCCCGTCTCTAATGATGAGGCTGACCCCACTGGCAATGAGCCGAAGGAGTCACGGGCTCCCAGAGAGCCAGGCCTCAACTTCAACAGCCTGGGGCTCCTCAAAGTGTGCTGACTATTCCCCTTCCCTCTTCATCGTCCTTCTCCATGCCCCACGCTCCTGTCCTTCCCCCCATCCTCCCTCTCTCAAGCCTCCATCCTTGGAGCGGCACTCACAGCTCAGTGGCTCGACAGGCTCACATTGTAGGAGGGATGTGCCAGCAGCCCGCTGTTTGGAGGGGGCGGCAGAAGGGAGAGGAGGAGAGGACGGTTGTCTTTTAAAACTCTGCAGAGTGTGGGGGGGCCCGGCACCGGGACTGGCTCACGGGCACACACCCATGCACGCTGAGCTTGCACACCCCATCATCGGAAAGGCAAGGACCTGTGTCTCCGTGGTGCTGTGGGTGCCCAGGTCAGGAGCAGCCCAGAGCCGTGTCCCCAGGGGCCGGGGAGAATGAAGAGAGGAAAGCGAGGGCAACTCACCTCATAGTAAGATACCGTCCGGAGCTTCCCCAGAAGAGTGCTAAGGCAGGCAACTACCATGGAAATAATGAGCGTGGAAAGGGAGAAGAAGGTGATGTTGTGGAGCGAACCTGCCAAGGAGAAGACAAGGCCGTGGGGCTCCGTGCTTGAGGACGGGAGCTGTGGGCAGGAGTCTGCCAGCCGAGGTCCTGGGTCACTAGGGGCCACCCCAGCGCCTCTATGGGGGCAGAGAGGCCCCTGCCCCAATTTTCCTCCTAGCAACTGGAGTCAATGAGCCTGACCCATGAGACCATCTCTCGGTGCCATCTGACCAGTTTAGAATTTGGCATCTTATGGATTCCATGAAAAAAATTTAATTGCCTTAAGTATCCACTCAAGTGTCCATTAAACACGTCCTTCTCGACCCATCAGCTCACCTCCCACATCACAGTCCCTGGGCAGTATCTCTGAGTTACTCGCTCATGCCACTGCCCACAAATACAACCTCTGACCCACACCTGTCTTTGTGAGCTCCTGGCGTGCTCAGTTATCTCTGCTAACAGCACAGAAGAGCAATCCAGAATTTAAGTCGCTGACATTTTGTTTAGGGATATTTGGTAACTTTTTTTTTTTTTTTTTTTTACCAGTTTTCTACAGAAGTAAAGATTAAAAATCAGTCTTTACAGTCAGAGGCTAACACGTAGTGATGCTTATCATCGTGTTTCTATAACAGCAAAAGTGGCAAAGAGCTTCGGTATCCAACAATGGAGAGCTGACTGAAACGGGTAGAATTTAATGCAGCTGCTCAAAGTCACGTGCTCCAACAGTATTGCAGTAACGCAGGAAATTGTTCAGAACAGTATGCTGAGCGATGAAAGAACGTTATAAAACAGAAATCACAATTTTGCAAAGTAAGACTAAACCAGTAAACTCCCTCCTGTTCTTCCCTCTCCCCCAAAATATGCCCAGAGAATGAGGTCTGAGAGCAGCAGACGTGAGGCCCTGGGTGAGATTATGGGTCATTCAAATTTTGATAATATAATCTTTTACAGTTAGGGGAAAAATTATTTAAAAACTGAAGTCCGCTGGGTGGTGGGGAAAGGCTGGGGGATAAGACACTGGGAATAGACAACAAATGGATAATTCACACAAATTTAATTGCCATAAGTATCCGCTCAAGTGTCCATTAAACATGTCCTTCTCAACCCATCAGCTCAAAATCAGGAACCTGTGATTTCCATTTGATAACGTTCGGGTCCTGTATCCTGAGAGCTGTTTCCAGCTGCCACCTCGACAGGAAGTAAGAAAATACGGACTTTGCCTTCTCTTCTCCACTGAGAGGATTAAGGTCTGGTGTCTCTGAGGACAGGACAGTGTAGGGAGAAGGCAGGAAATGGTCTGGTGGTGGAGAGGATGGGGATGTCAGTGTGAGCTTCCCGCCTCAGGGGACAGGACAGCAGCTTTGTGGAGCCAAGAGCAGGGGAAAAGCTGGTCATTGGGGCACACCCCAAATCCTCCTCCAGCTTTTCGGCAATCTGTAAGACCACGCATCTTCCAGGATCCCAGTGGGGATGCCACAGGAATTGAGCCTGAGAGCTAATATTTTATCCTGCCAGCCTTGAGTTAGAATGAACGAATCTGAGTGGTGCCTGGGTGGCTCAATCAGTTAAGCATCTGACTTCAGCTCAGGTCATGATCTCGTGGTTTGTGAGTTCAAGCCCCGCATCGGGCTCTGTGCTGACGGCTCAAAGCCCGGAGCCTGCCTCAGATTCTGTGTCTCCTTCTCTCTCTGCCCCTCCCCTGCTCACGCTCTCTCTCTCTCTTTCTCAAAAATAAATAAACATTAAAAAAAAAACAAAAACAGAATAATGAAGGAATGTGAAGTTTCTTGCTCCGGTGGTCATAAACCCAAATGCATACTATTTGGTCCGTGTCAGTCCCAGCCCTCCTCTTAGCCTCAAAGGTCTGCTGGGACTCTGGTACAAGCCCCTTAAGCCTAGAGAAGCCACCTGGGTGGCTGTAATCCGTGAGCAAGCCTTGCTCCTCCCGGGCCTTTTCTGCTTTAACAGAGCAGAGGTGTTGTTGAGGGCTTTCTGCAGCAGTGGGGAGCAGGAGGAGGCGGGACTGCCCGGCAGGCCTGGTACCTACCTAATCTCAGAATGGAGAAGAACAGCATCCAGAACAGACCCAGGAGTGGCGCGAAAATGGCCTGGTAGACAGCAGCCATGTGGATCTGCTCGTTGAGTTTGGTGGGCGCGTAGGAGTAGTACATGTTGTAGCGGTCCGTGATGTGCTTCATGCACAGGTACAGCAGGCCTGCGGGGCAGGAAGACCGAGGCACATTCAGTGGTGACTCCTCAGCTGGGGCCCTGTGCTGTCCCAAGGCTCCCCAGGCCTGGGAAGCCAGATTCAGGTCTGTCGGGGCAGTGAGGGCCAAGGACGGGGCGTCGGAGTTCTGTGGTGCCGACCCCTGGGACCATCAGCTTCCCTTGGGCCCCCAGAGCCTATTCTGCCAGTCTGGCGAAGGGTCATTCACTCGAGAAACATCCTACATTTGCAGCTACCCAACCTCCCCTGATCTGGCCCAGGCCCCTCCTCGCTCTGCTGACAGTCTGTCCCAGGTCTCTTCATGCTCCAGAAGGTGGCCTGACCTTGCGGGGCTCAGCTCCTCCGCCCAGTACGAGGGTGGGCAGCCCTGGAGGTGTCCGAGGGAAGACTCACCAAAAGGGACAATGATGGGGCAGGTGATGCTGTATGCTACGACCACGCTGAAGACGTTCATCATCCACGCGTACTCTCGCCCATACTGGAAGTCCATGGCGTGGCTCTAGGGCAGAAGGCAGGGGTTACCTGAGGTGGCTCGGTCCCCTCGGCTCGGCTGCTTCTGTGGCTTCTTGTCTATCCCGTGGGAGCCAGAAGGCAGCTCGGGCCTGGGGGCAGGCTCCCTTGCAGCCCCAGGACACCTCGCCTCTCACCTCGAGTCCCTCATGCTTCCAGCAGGCCCCCTTTCCTGACACCCTCCCAAAGGAAACTCTGAAGGCTGTGCTCAGGGAAGGGCCCGGCCCCCACCTTTCTGATGTGGACTCTCTCTGGCTCCGACCTGGAGAAGAAGAGGCGGGTGCTGTACAGGAAGAGTGACCCCAGGCGCAACAGCTCCATGCCCGTGCCAAGCAAAGCTGCCGTGATCACATAGTTGACGAAGAAGGCGCCATTGTCTGGCAGGAACACACACCTGGGAGAGCGGAGGACAGCACAGAAGCCAGAGAGAGAGGGAAAGGGCAGGGATGTCAGAAGAGAGGTAGAGGGTAGGGGTGGGGATGGGGATTATAAGCTTCATGTACACATGTGCCCCGGGCCCAATTTAAGTGAATGCGGGCCTTCTGAGCAGGGATGAGGTTGGTGTACAAGTATGGATGTGTTGGGAAGTACATGCAACTGGGAAATACATGCAAAACAAAATCAAAATCTAAAGCAGGGGTGTTAACCTGGGTCCACAGACCCCAGGAGAGTCCATGAGTAGAAATTTCGAGGTCTGCGACCTTGAAGAGTGAAAAGAATTACGTCTCTATTTTCACTAACCTCTAACTGCAGTGTAGCATTTCTTCCCATTAAGAGAACGTGGGCAACAAATCACAGCAACGTCAGCTATGGCTGTGACTCTGTCAGTAGTTGACATCATATATTTTCATATCACGCTGCCGTTGCTAGTGATACATGACAATACTATTTGCACTCACCATCACTTCAAAATAAGGGTAGTTATTAAACAGGCTGCTGAATGACACATGCTAACTTTACGGGATCGACACTTTCCTGTCTGCAGCTGCGTACTTGGCATGGCTGGCCAGCTTCAGCTGGGAGTCGTTCAGCCACCTGAATGAATGGCCACATTGCCTGTTCTCACGTTGGTGACCCAGGCATCTCTGTGGCTGTCCAGTCGCCCCATCTACACAATTCTGTCCACTTGTTTGAAAAGAGAAATCTGTGAGCTCCCTGGGTATATTTCAGAACTCCTTCAAAAACTATTCTTTCTTGATGGCCTCAAAGTTGAGCCATAGAGCTACTCTCTCATACAGAAACTGTATTGAAGATATTGACCTCACCGAAGATGAATATTCATCTCAGGAAAAAAAAAAAGTCCAACTTATCACAATTATAGTTTAACTGTAGAAACCTTACAGAATTCTGGTCCTTGCCCTATAAAGCAGGCTGTGAAAGCTTGCGTGTCATTTGCAACATGACATCTTTGAAAATTGGGATTTTCAATATTTTTAACCTGAAAACAACACAAAACAAAATCGAAATTGGCCGGATGTCCAACCTGACCCACATGTTGCTTTGTCAAAGATCCCATCACCTCACCCCAACTTAATGTTCTTCTGCTAGCTAACGGTATCACATTAATGCCTTTAAAATAATAAAATATGGGGGCGCCTGGGTGGCTCAGTCGGTTAAGCATCCGACTCTTGATTTTGGCTCTCGTCATGGTCTCTCACACTCCGTGAGATTGAGCCCTGCGTCGGGCTCTGTGCTGACAGTGCAGAGTCTGCTTGGGATTCTCTCTCTCCCCATCTCTCAAAATAAATAAGTTAAATTAACAAAAACTAAAACAATAAAATGTAATTTCAGCTTGCTTGTGTTTAAAATCCACTGTCCTGTTAGGAAATGTGTGCATAAAGATTTTATGACAAATTTGACATTTAAAATATTTTGATAACACCATTTCAGTATAATTGGTTTTCTTTGTAATCCAGGTATTCTGTGCATCTACAGGCATCTATTCAGAGACTATGTAAAACTGGAAATATCTGAATAAGCTCTGTGGATTGCATCAATGTCAGTTTCCTGGCTGTGATACCGTATTATGGTTATGCAAAATGTTACCAGAGGGGGAAACTGGATAAAGGGTACACAGGACATTGTGGGGGCCATTTCCTGTAAATCTACAATTATTTCCAAAACTTCATTCAGAGAAGGGATCCCAGGGCTTTACCAGATTGCCAAATAGGTCCATTGCCCAGGCTCTCTTAATGGGAGCCTGTGTATGCATTCATCTCTAGCCATGTGAGCAAATAAAGGACACACATATCTCCCTAGTATAGACCCATGGAAGCCCCAGCATATACACTGGGAGTACACCTGTAGCATGCAGTCTAGTACTCACTGGAACCGGATGGATGCCTGCTCCAGATAGTAGATGTCAAAGAGCCAGCGGAAAAAGACATTCAAACTAGAAACAAGAACAAGGTAGGTCCTTTAGACAATGAACCTACGTGCTGAGGCTTGGGGTTCAGTTCCTCTTGGCCTGGCTTCCCTCCTGCTGTCCTCCCTTTCTCAATCCCTAGAGAGACTCTTGCATTCTAATATTCCAGCTGGACAGCCCATACTGCCTCTCTGCCTTTTTCGTGCTGGGCCACCCCTACCCCTAACCCTTTGGCCTCTCATCTCAAGGCCACTCCTAGCAAACTTTCACCAGGTATTTCTCCCACAGTGCTCTCTCCCTCTTCCAAATTTCTACTGCAGGTTGGCTGTGTTTTTTCCACCTTGGGCTCTCAGCTGACAGGTGTGGCTCGTCTCCCCAGCTGGATGATAAGCTCTTTGAAGGCAGAGTTGACAGCTGACACCTTAGAGTTCACATGATACCTGGCTCATGCTAGGCTCATGACAGGCACCAGACTGTCCTTTGAGGAATGGATTTGCCGCAAGCACAGGTAGGCCTACAGTATCTGAAACAGGAGGTTCCAACTCTAGGGTGAGCCTGTCTGAGAGAGGAGGGATAATTGGAGGTGAGGTACCTGGTCAGTCCCATAGAGGGCAGAATAACCACCATGAACACCAGAAAGATGTAGCACTTGTTCACTATGATCAGATTCTGACTTGATCTAAAGGGAACAAAGAAATACGAGATAAGAACCAGGGACCTAACTACAGAATGACGGGAAAGACAGAGGCAGCTGCCTGGGCTAGAAAATTGGTTGAACAGTGCATCCAATACCATCCCCACAGAGCACTGAGAGCTATGCTGCAGCAGGGAAGAGTAGCATAATCAACTAGTGATGTCTGCCTTGGGCACGGGACGGGGAGGAAGGGCACACATGTGCTGTGTGCTTGACACCCTTGTTAGAGGGACATTACCAATGATAATCAGGATCCCTGCAGTTTTAATAATCAACATAAGCCACGTTCTTGGCCAGATAAAAGACCAGTAAGGGTTTCTGTCAGGACAAACCCCCTGGTTTACTGCCCGGTAGGATGCTAGGAGCTTCTGGTGCAGGAAATAACTTTTGAGACCCACACAGCCTTCTGGCAAAAGCCCAGGATGTGGTACATACTTTCTACCCCACCAGCTACCACCATAGAACTATTAGGGCCAAATAGCTCCTATTGTTTAAAATGCTGGCGCTGCACGGCCCGGGCCACAGGTGTCTACAGTCAGATTGAGTTCATGGGCTCCTCTGCAACTGCCTTCCTGACCTTCTTCGGATGAGTCCTGCTCTTTCCTCCTCCCCCGGTGCCTTCTGTCTGGAGTTCCTAGCACTGTAGCTCTGCCTACAGCTCCATCGCCTCAGTGCATGGCTGGAGGCTGTGGGAGCAGCCCAAGAAGGGCTTGGTTTGGGCCTCACATGCTTGACATGGTGGTCCTATCTCAGGGTCTCTGAGACCAGAGGCCCAGAGACAACTCAGACCCCTCTTTCAAAAAAAAAAAGTTAGTCTTTTGGGATGGTTCTGGGTATCAAATCCACCCCTATGTCAATTCCACTCCTTAGGCCAGATGGCTGGTGGGGGAGTGGGCAGGGGAAGGGGCCGGGGCTGAGCAAACAGCAGGGCTGGGAGAGGAGGCCCCCCATCTCACCTGGTCCAGTGGGCCTCTAGGAAGGCAGAGAAGTAGACCATCAGAGGCATTATCACTGTAAATGCCCAGAGCAACAGGGAGGGGAAGAACTGGGTTATGACTGGGCTCTGTAGGGTAGAGCGGAGGAGGGCAGAGACACATCAGTGCAAGAAGCGCCCCTTCCCCTTCCGGGCCACCCCTGCTTCTCCCACACCTCTGGCCTCATCTTTCCCAGCTTAGTCCCAGAGCAGGCTTGGTTTCCCTGAGGCTGCGCAGCGGACCTGGCCTTCTTCGTCAGCCTTCCTGGCCAGGGGTCTGCCTGGCTGGTGGCGGGCAGAGGCTGACACCCCAAGGTCAAGTTCTGTCTTCAAGGGGCACAGGTGTTTTAGGCTGAGGTCCCTAGAGGGATGGCCTGAGGTTTTCCTGGTGACTCCGCCCTAGGGCCAGAGCCAGCTGCTGTCACTGATACGGCAGAGCTCACAGAGAAGACACTACTTTCCCTGTGATGTCGTGTGAAAGGAGGTATAGAAATGGGTAAGGTGTGAAGGAAGAATCCCGAGGGTGGTGCTTTGTGGGCCTTCTGTGAGCTTGACAACAGAGGGCAGGAGCAAGCAGCAGCAGGCGTGTGGCCTGTGTGCACGTGTTGCTGGAGTAGGGATGGGGATTATATGCAAGTGGAGGCCTTCTAGGCCTGTTATAATGGCCTTGAGGCTATAGGATTTGGAGACGGGCCAGTCCAGTTTCTCTGATGCCCCATGTCAGTATGAAGCATCCTCTAACTTCAGGGGTGGCCCCTCCAGGGCCTACCGCCCCCAGCCTGGAGTGGGTGTGCCTGGCATGAGGGAAATGGAAGTCCTGCTTCTCTTGGATGGCTGCATGGGAGCTGACCTCACACTTCCCCACCCTCAACCCTACCCCTCAAACCAGGGACCCCAGCTTGAGAGAAAGTGGGGAGTGCAGAGCAGTCACACTTGCCACACCCTTGCACCTGTTGTGCCTCCAGCTAGTCTTGGGTGGCCCAATCTAAAGACTGGACCGCCCATCCCCTGCCCAACTCCCCACCCCAGAACCTGCCTGCAGCACCACCACCCCCTCTTTCCTTCCTTGCCAGCTCCAGTCCCCAAGATAGGCAACGACCTGTGCATTCGTCCCCTTTAGAACAAAGGAAACTCTACACCACCATCTACACAGCCGTGGCCACCTCCACAATGGTGGTGGTGCAAGGGCTCTGGAGCCGCGTTCCAGGGGCCCCCCATCCCGTCCTCGCCTGGGTTCTTCCCTCATCTCCCTGGGGCCCCCATGCCTGGCCTGAGCAGAGGTGGCACCTGCAGGTTCTCAATGGGGCGGGTGACGTTGTACATGTCGATGGTGTTGATGATGATGGCAGGCGTGGTGAGGAAGAAGAAGAGGAAGAAGAGGAGGGTGTTGATTACGATAAAGCGGGCCCACCAATGGAAGCGGCGGACGGACAGGTGTTTCCTGGGGAGGGATGGAGGAGGGAGATGCACTTAGGACCTCGGGTCCCAGCCATTAGACAGGCCCCACGTGCGGTTTCTTGCACACCAGCTGTAGACCCAGACTGCCCTGGTCTAATTCAGCCCCCTGGACCCAGACCTGCTTGCAACAGGCCCGGATCCTCCCCTCAGTCACACCTTTTGTAAAGGCACCTGTGGTGGGCTGGGTTTGGCGGGGGGGGGGGGGGGGGGGGGGGGGCGGGGGGGCAGGAGAGGGCAGGGCCCTGCCAGCCCAGTGGGAGCCATACGTGGGTAACAGAGTAGGAGAACAGGTCCCGATTCCCTTCCCACCCCTTCTTCAATCTCAGCAAAGCTCAAAGGAACGGGGGAGAGGAGAGCAGTGGAGGGGGGCGCTTACCAAATAATGTCTTTAGGGTGTGGGGCAAGGGCAACCCTCCAGCGGTAGGATTTGACGGTGGTGGACACCGAGGACTGCTGGGGGGACACGCCACACTGGATGTACTTGTAATCTTCCTGGATGCTGCAGAGACGGTGGGGGGCGGGGATGGGCAGGAGAGAGAGGTCTGGGTGTGAGGACAACAGACTTAGGAGAGGTCTCATGCCAGGGTCCTAGAGAGATGGACCCCACTTCCTAGGGACTCTTGAAGCCTCAGATATGCCTCTCAGGACATTAGAGGTGGGCAGTTCCTAAAGCCTAGTCCCTGGAGAAAAGGGGCACAGAGGGAGGGACCAGCCCAGAAGGGAGGGGACCACATGGTTCTCAGTTAATGTCCTTCCCCCTTAATAGCAGTGACAGAACAAAGACATGCTCTTTGAGGTTGGTGCCAGAGGTACTAATTTCAGCCTCATCTTAGTATTAATAGCTACCACGTGAGTTCTTTCTGTATGCCTGACACTGAGCTAATGGTTGATGAATATAGCCCCAATTGCACGGCTTACTAAATTGAGGTGCCTGAGACACAACCAAAGAGGGGCAGATGCTGGCCCTGGGTCTTTGGTTTTCTAATTCACATCTCTGCTGTAATTAAACCTCAGATCCTCTCTACCGAATGACAGTGTGTCGGAAAAGAAACAGTGTTGTCTCACGTTGGTATATTGTTTGATATACCATATATACTAAATAGAACACATATCCCTTCGTATCCCTCGGGGAGGTGGACAGGGAAGATATAAGGAACCAAATGTGACAGATAAGAAATTGGAGAGTATAAGTGACTTGCAAAATTGCACACAATTGTATCTGACTAAATTCTAGGCTGTTCCACTGCTCCTTTGTAGGGTATGGGTGAGTGAAGACCAAGTGTTATGTACAACCAGTCTCCCTAAGAGAAAGGAGGGCCCCCACAATCCTCAAGGGACTGATTCTGGGGTTCCCATCTATTTGACCCTGTCCTTAGGATCCTTCCAGAACATTCCAGAGTGCATCTAATCCACTCCCTATCAAGGTAGAGCTGCCAGAGGCTGGGGCAGAGGAGGGAGGAGGCTGTAAGGCTATGAATTAGGGGAGACCTGCAGCAGGAGAGGAGAAAGAGCAAGCAGAGCGTCTCTACTCTGACTCTTTCACGTGTGGTGAGGACAGGAGTAATATGTAATGGGGGAAAAATGGATTCACTTTTGTCAAGGCCTGGAAGAGGAACCAAGATGTTTACTCTTAACACCTCCGTGCTGAAGCAAGGACCTAGGGAATGGGGAGCCCAGGGCCTGGGTATCTCTGGAGACAAGCTGAGTCTGGCAGCTGTGGGGAAATGGATGCAGATATGCTCTGGAAAGCAAGATGGCGGCTGCCTGCGGAGAACACAGCGGGCTGGAAGGGCGGTCAGAACATGGCAAACTAGAGGGAGGTTCTCTCTCTTTCCCCCCTTGGCTGGAATGAGGTGAAAGAGGATGGTTTCAGAGAAGCAGAAGCCCACTCGCAGGGCTGGGCTGGGCACAGCAAGCTGCTGGCCCTGGCACTTACTGCTTCGTCATCCTGGAGTCCTGGAAGGTGACAAAGATCAGGTCCAGACGCTTCAGCCGAACGCGGTTGAACTCAGCGTTGAACTCATCAGTCAGCTGCTCCTCCAGCTCACTGTAATATTGTTCTGCATCTACCTGGGGTGAGATTTGGCCCTCAGAGCTGGGGAAGCCAGAGCTCCAGGAAGACCTCACCTGGGCATTGGCCTCTTTCCACTTGAGTGGTGGGCCTGAGGCCTTAGTACCGTTCCCAACCCCCTGCAAAGCCTGGCAAAGAGCTCAGGATCCCAGTGGGCTCCAAGATCCCAACTTGAGAACAGGGAGAGGCTGTGACTCTGAAATTAGCTCCTTGCTCTTAGATCTGGGAAAGGTAAGGCACACCTGGGGGTTAGGGGGTGCTTTTGGATTTGGGCTGGACTCTAAAGGAGCGTTAGAATGTGTCTGCGGCATTTTTGGAGAAGAGGGATGATTCTTTTTCTGGACTGGCTAGAGTTCGGTCCTACCCTGTGGCCTCCTCCTAGCCACGGTGGTTGGGTAAGAAGATGGAGCCCAGTGCCTTCAAATGTTTCAGTCCTAGCCCTTTGAGAGCCTAAGGCCTGACACCCTACAGCAGTCTACTGTGTTCTCTCTGGTCCTCCCATCCAAGACTAGAAGTGGGCATGAGCAAGCCTCCCTGATCACCCAAGAAAGGCTTCAGCTCCTCTACATTCTCAACAGGGAGGCAGGAGGGAGGAGGGAAAAGAAGGGAGGAGCTGGGTGCCACAGCACCAGAGCAGATCTGAATGGGGCCCAAGGGTCCAGAGGCCTGGACAGAGCTGGAGACCCAGTGCCCCAGCCCCACTCCTCTGCTGTGTCCCCTGATGCCTGGGGCAGGTACCTCTTTGAAGCAGGTCCAGCACTTGCAGAAGCACAGGTGGGAACAGGGGTGGATCTTGATCATCACCTTCCCACTCTTCTTGGCCTTGGCAGTGTAGTAGAGCCGGCCCCGCATCGCATGGCGCCTATTGGCCGGTGGGCAGTGGGAGGAGGGATCTTGTGGCTGGGGACCAGCAGAGCCACATCCTCCCCTTGTACCCCCACCCCAGATCCAGACAGACCCCGCTGCAGACTCACCTCTGATCATCCAAATCGATCAGGGTCCTGACGTCATAGCAGAAGTGGACTCTGGTCACCACGCATCCTGGATAGGCCTCACTGTAGCCACAGACATGGATGCTGAACTAGCCTGTGGTGCTGGGGATATGCCATCCTCCCCACACTATCCGCCCCCCAGAACTATAGCCCACAGGGCTGAGTGGCTCAGCTGTCTGTGGTCCCTGGCTCTTGGATGGGAGACCCCATTACTCGTGCCTAAGGTCAAATTTCAGAGTTGATCCCTGGTCATCTAAGATTTGCCTCATCCTTCCCATATGGTCCAGAGTAGAGCCAGGTGGGGACAGAGCTAGAAATCGCTGCCCACGAGAAATAATTATCTCCTGAGGCTAGGACCTTGGGTCATGAAAGATGCTCCAAGATGACCTGCTCTAGATAACTGGTCCAGGAGCTTGCCAGGCATTTGGTTGGAGCAGCAAGGGAAGGGAAATTTACACCCACCACGCGCATGCCATGCGGGAAATCCCTTGACTTCAGAAAGCCTGCTCTGGCCACAGGGCCTCCCCCTTTCTGGAAAGCTAATCCTGAGCCAAGCCCAGGATGAGCTATCACCTGGGGTGTCTCTCTCGCTCCACCATCCTATGCCAGCTTACTACCCACATGAAGAATCAGGCAAGGTTACCGGGAAGAGGCAATCCACGCTTCAGTCCATTTGACCGACTTACTGAAAATGCTTAATGATGATTTCTGGGTCTTGGATGTCCGTGGGGACATAGGTGATCATTAGTGTCCTGGTGACCTAAGTGGGGAAGGCAAATGGAGAGAGAAGAGTGTGTTTACACAGGACTCCTGGATGTCTGGGTCTTTGGTGGCCCAGAACTGTCTGGAACAGGCTTGCTACTCAACCAGGCTGCCCTCTTGCTGGGGAAGCTCAGTACCAGCTTCCCTGGCCTGTGTCCCTGAGGTCAGCAGGCTGTGGGCTGCGGGAAGCTGCAGGCAGGCATGCCACGCCTCTGTTATTCTCCGTGATCCTGATCCAGAATAACTGCCAATGAAAGCTGAGGTCAAGGGAGAAAGAGGCAGAAGCTGTCAACAGGGAGGGCCGGGGAGGGAGCCTGGAGCTCCGGGACTGGCAGGGGCTGCTCCCGCTCCTGGCTGACAGCATGGCCTCACCCTGCCATCACTCTGGCCTCCCTGCACCTCTGCTGTGCCACGGGATGTCACGAGAAGTCAGTGGGGCCGTCTCCAACATTACACTGGGCAGGGGGTTAGGAGGTGAGCTAGACTCTGGGGAGGTGATGGGGAAGCCCTTCAAATGTCTTCCTGAGCCATCCCCTCAGGGTGACAGTGAGCTGCAAGAGACAGGAGTCTCAGCAGATGCTTCTGGTGACGAAAAGGAAAGCTGATGTAGCTGAGTCCACACTGCTCAGGGGTGCCCAAGCCACTAGGCCTGCAGGCCAAAGCATTCAGAGTAACCTTTCAGGGGTATGTGGATTTGTGATCTGGGGTGATAGAGCACATCAGTCCTTCAAGATGGATGGCGTCGAGGGAGCTGGTCCTACTCCACCAGAGCCAAGGGTGTTAGTCTTCATGGTTCCCCTTCCCTGCCACGGTCTGGACGGCCCACACACCCCTTCCCTTGCTGGGCTGGTGCAGGTGCGGGTGCGGGTGCGGGTGTGGGTGAGGGTGGGGGTGCGGGTGAGGGTGAGGTTGAGGGTGGCGGTGAGGGTGAGGGTGAGGGTGGGGGTGAAGGTGAGGGCAAGGGCAAGGGTGCGAGTGAGGGTTATGGTGTGGGTGCAGGTGAGGGTGCGGGCGAGGGTGCGAGTGAGGGTGAGTGTGCAGGAGGGGGTGTGGGTGGGGGTGCGGGTGAGGGTGCGGGTTGGGTGCGGCTCAGGCAGGCAGCGCTGAGGGTCCACCTGCCGCCCCTGGGCCTCCCGTCTACACCCTCAGGGCAGCTGTGCACTTCAAACGCCTGGACTGCCAGTAGCAGGAGCAGGTGTGAAGCATCAGGGCCCCAGTGCAGGCTCCACTGCTGATGGATGGGGAGTTGGCGGGAAGGTGCCCGACTGCCCCCCACCCCACTCAGGCTGGGAAAACTCGGGGGGGGGGGCATGTTCTGCCTGATCCCCAGGCTGCCCAAAGTGCCCGTTCCTTAACGGCTGCCTCTTATCTGCATCTTCTTCTCCCTCCCACTCCCCCCCACCCAGCCCAGTGGTTTTTCCTAGAATCACCTTCAAAACAGGCGAGTGCTGTGCTATTCCTTATCGCAGTGCCTGCTTGGGAGGTGGGGTGGGGTGACCCAAACCAGGACAGGGAGGATACTGCGCCAGGACCTGGGGTCTCTGACCTCAGAGACTGTGGAAGGGCAAGGAACTTGGGCATTCCCCAGCAGGGGGCACGGAACACTGAGGATGGGAGCCCCCCTGCTGGCCCAGGGGTTCGTTAATCCTTTAGTCTGTGGATGGTGGGGGTCCGGGGGTCTTTGGAGAGGGGCCAGGCAGCGGGGTGTAGCGGTAGGAGGCACCTGGGAACAGCTGTTTGCCAGCTGGCTTGGGAGAGTTTCAGTGGTTTATCACCCAGGACAGCTGTGCTAGGGGCCAGGTGCTGATTCACCGGGCTAAGAGCAGGGGGCTTGCGCCGCTCAGGTGAGACTGCCCCCTACAGGTGTGCAGAACGTGCCCATGTGGGGTGCCTCTGCAGGCTGGCAGTGGGACGGTCCAGCTGGGGAGGGCTCTGGCTGGCAGGGAGCAGTTCCGGGAGTCCATTTCGCTTACTCACCTTATGGCTCTTCTTGGGCACAAACCCTAAACAGTGATGGGTCATGAAGACGAAGTTAATGACGAAATAGAGGAAGGAGAAGCAGCTATGCAGCCACAGGACCTTACTCCTGCCAAGAACAAGACACAGGAGGGGTGAGACCACCCTCTCCCACCCCATCCGGTTCTCTCCTGGGCCACCCTCTGGTGCATCCAGACACTGGGGCACCTTGGAAGGGGACGGCCATGGTAAGAAGCGGGTGCCCCATGTGGGCTGCTAAAGGCTAACGTTTGTTGAGTGCTTCCTATATGGCAGACCCAGGCTGGGACTAGATGCTTTATGTACATTTCTCACTAGACCCTAACACTATACGAGGGTGGTACTGTGACTATCTTCATTTGATCAGAGTGCCGGGTGGCCTGCCCGAGGTCACTCCTAGCCGGGGCAGCCCTGGCAGGTGAGCCCGGGCAGAGGAAGTGCTTCGACTCCTCACCGCTGTGCTGTGCTGCTGGCGGCCGCAGCTCAGGCTCCCATGGCTGCCCAGCAGCCCACGCGGAGGGGTCATCTGACCTCTGTGGCGAGGGACAGGGGGTCACACTCGCGTCCAGAGGGAGGAGGGCCCAGTGGGTTTGCTCTGCCTCTATGGGGTAGGAAGGGCGGGGGCACGCGGGCTTTGGGCTCAGATGATGCTGTCCCGGGGCATCTGGCCAAGCTGACTGTTCAGAAATAGGGCCCACCTTATTTGGTGCGGTCTGAGGAGAGAAAAGCTGTGTCGCTTCAAAACATCTCCTCGCCACTCATCCCAGTGCCTGACATTTCACGTAACATCCCCCTCCAGCTAGGTGTCTCAATCTTCCTTTCCTGAGAGCCGGCAAGTTTATACGGTCTCTAAAGAACATTCCTGCTTTCTGCCAATACGGATTTATGGATTTTGAAGGGTCTTTCCTGCCCTATTAAAATTAACATCTTGGGGGCGCCTGGGTGGCTCAGTCCGTTAAGCTTCCGACTTCGGCTTAGGTCATGATCTCGTGGCCCAAGAGTTTGAGCTCCGTGTTGGGCCCTGTGCTGACAGCTCAGAGCCTGGAGCCCGCTTCGGATTCTGTGTCTCCCCCTCTCTCTGCCCCTCCCACTCATGCTCTATCTGTCTCAAAAATAAACCAACATTAAAAAATTTTTTTTAATAAAAATAAAAATTGACATCTTGTTGGGAAGGTGTAGGCACCGCACCCCCACCGTGGCTGGCCGGGGAGAAGGTGGTGAATTCTGCTCTGGTGTCGGCAGCACCGGGGGAGGAGATGGCTGGAAGGGGTGCTAAGAGGATGCCACAGCCCCATTCTGCTGATTTGGGAGTTTGATGGATTGCAGGGTGCGGGGGCAGAGGGGCCGGGGTGGGGCAGGAGCGTGTGAACCCCCTCTCACACCTGCTGCTTCAGCTTTGTCAGGAAGTCAGCCACACCCTGCCGAGACACCCTGGGGGCCTGTTTTCTCAGCAAGGACCCGCAGGGCCACATCTGGCTCAGTACAAGTTGATCTGATCAGGTTGGCTGCTGTTGAAATCCACGAATCCCGTCCAACAGTTCTTTCTCCACCACAGACTAGACTAGTAATAAAGCTCAGGGTGGCGGTGCATTGCCCCAGACCCAGGGTCAGCTAATGGCACAGGTGGGGCATAAACTCAGGTCATGTGGTTCCTCAGTCCCCCTGCTGTGGGAATCAGGTCTACACTTTATTCGGTTATATGAGGGTTAACTTGCTCTATTTTGTGAGCAGGAAATAATACCTCAAGCCTCTGCTTGCTACAGGGTCTTTGCCACTTGGGGGCTGGACATATTAAACAAACAGGACCATCTTTCCAAGTCTTCAGGAGTAGCCAGTTTGGGTAGTTCTACCTACTACAGATGTGGGGACACTGAGGCAGCAGGAGTCCTGCCCCCCTAAGAGAATGCAACTTCTGGCATCCTACTCAGTACATGGGTCCCAAGGAAACCAGGCCTTTCTTAGCAGCAGAGCAGTGCCCATGTTTTTGACCCACAAGTTGGACCTTCTCTCCCCACCAATAACCCTGAGCCAGTAGAATGGGAGGTAAGACGATCAGGTACCTACTCTATGGAGACATTGACAATGGTGGTCCGACCGAAGTGACTATTCCAATCTGAAAGAGAAGAAAGTGACTGATCTCAAAGCTGGTTCCTTGATTGAGTGAGTGTGGGAGCTGCTTGCGTTCGAGGTTCCCAGATGAATGCCTGGGGTCTAGAGATGCTTGCCCACATCCTACCCTCCCCTCTTGTTCCCCAGAACTTGCCCCCACCTCCCCACAAAACCAGAAGAGGCCTCTTCTTCTTCCTGAGACTGCTGGTTGGGGCTCTACAGCAAGGTCTTGATGAGGCATCCCCAGTGCCCAACTGGAAGAAGCAGACGCCAGTAAATGCTTATTGAAGGATCCCAGGGCCCCAGCACGAGTGGAGGGAAGAAATCAGTAACACTGTTACCCCTGGCAACAATCACAAGAATGTCACATTGCCTCATTTCGACAGAGTAAAGCCTTCTGGCAAAATGTATTAAGTTTGTCAGTTTGGACATCTCTGGGTATTATGAAATGTGTCCAGAAATCTTGCGTTGATATACTATACATATCTATGTTACATGTAATATAACGTATCATTGCCAACACACAAGCTCTTAGGAAGGGAATCTGGAAAGACAGAAGTTACTGTGGCAGTGGTATCTCGTGGCACATTGTGTGCTAGCTTGAATTAACTGAGGTCTGCCTCTGGCTGAGGAGAAACAGACGCCTGAGGAATCAGGGTACCACTGGCTGCCACATGGGCACTTAAGGTGCTAAACTACACCACTTAGTTGTACAGCCTTCGGCTCCGTCCATCTTCACATTTCTAAGTGAAGTACTGGCTATTATTCACCGGACACTCACTACGTGCCAGGCTCTGGCATCGTCTCCCGATCCCCATGACAGCTGAGGATCCGAGGCCTGGGGGGATTGATGTGCTTAATATAATAAGAAGTCATTTGCTAGATCGAGCAAAGGTATTTTCTGGGAAGCAGACGCGGGTCAAGTCTACACCCACAATGTCATTCTGTCAAAAGGACCCTCTTATAACGAGTGTGGCTAGACTTCCTATGAGACCAATTTTACACTTCCAGTGCTATGTCTGTCACAGAGGGGATGGGGAGAGATCAAGTTCAGGGATCTTTGCGGTAGGTCACATGCCATAAAAAGGCCTCTGCAAAGACCTGGCAAGATGTAGGGTGGGGCTGCAGGTAAACATTCAGCTCCAGACTGAATTACTACTGTGTGTCTGCCATGGGCCAGGTCCTGGGCCACACTTGTGATGAAGGACGCCCCAGGTCCAGTCTCCACATGGGAGGACAGAAGTTTGGGTTGTCCTAAGGTCACATAACTAGTTTTGAGATGTGGACTTAAATTTTAGATTTCTAGACTACCAAGACCCAAGCTCTGCCCCGCCTACCAGGCCGCCCGTTAGGTCGAGTGGCCCAGGCGCAGGACGCGCTGAGCTCCGCCTACCCAGAACGGTTCCAGTGTAGTTGATGGGCAAGATGATGCCCAAGGAGGGGATGCAGAGGATAAGCACAAAGATGATGAGATGATACTGGAACATGATGTAGATGCGGGCATCGTCTCCACACTTGCTAATTAGATCCTCGTTCCTGGAAGAGACACACAGACAAGGACACTCCTCAGGAGCCAGCGTGGCCACAGCTTAAGTCGGAGGGAGGTAGAGAAAAGGAAGAGAAGATTATCAACCTACCCCCAAGTTTTCTTTTCTTTCTTCTCTTTTTTCTTTTTTTAGAAACATCACCCTTCATCTCAAAGCCTCTGTTATGCCTCAAATGTATTTCACTGAATTTCACAGGCATATCGAAGGCAGAAGTTATGTTACAGACACTCACTTGGGAATCCAGAAGCACTTTTGAAATCAAGCATTCATTCCATCTTTTATTGCTTCTTCATACATTTTGAGTGCTTGCCATGGTGCGTGCACCAGACAAACCACCAGCGAGATCAAGATGCACCCTATTTTTTAAAAAGTTGTTTCTTTTAATGTGTCAGTTAAAAAGGAATTCTTAAAACCACAAAGAGATATCACTCCATACTGCCAGATTGACCAAAGCTAGAAAGTCAGACAATACCAAGTCTTGGCAAGGGTATGGGGGCACTGGGAGCTCTCCCACACTCATGGGTACGACTCCGGCAGAGCCACTTTGGAAAGCAATTGGTATGATCTAAGGAAATTGAATGTATGCACAGCCTATGACCTAGTAACTCCGGGTCTAGTATTATTTCCAGTAGAAACACATGCACATATCAAGAGACATGTATAAGAATCTCATAGACGCCTTGTTTATAACAGCCTCAAACAACCTAAACGTCTACCAAAGGTGGAAATGGACACAAGAATTGTGAGATAATGTATGTATATACATGATATATATATATATGTACATATATATATGTGTGTGTGTGTATATATATATATATATAATGATATATATATAAAACACTGTATACATAACGAAATACTATACAGAGATAAAAATGAATGACCATAGCTGAACCTCACAAACACAATGTTGAGTGAAAGATCCAGGGACAAACAGTACATATTGTATGTTTTCATACACAAAGTTCAAAAATAGGCAATATAGAACTATGGAGTTAGAAGTCAGGATACTCTCCCTTTGGAGAGGAGGAAGTGATGGAGTGTTGGCAATGTTCCAGTTCTTGATCTGCTTTGCTGTAATTGAGCTGGACATTTATTTTTTGTGGACTTTTCCATGTGTGTGTTATACTTCAAAAAATTTTTTAAAAGTATGGGGTGCCTGGATGGCTCAGTCAGTTGAGTGTCTGACTCTTGATTTCAGTTCAAGTCATGATTCCAGGGTTGTGGGATTTAGCCACACATGGGACCCTGCACTGAACATAGAGCCTGCTTAAGATTCTGTCTCCTTCTCCCTCTGCCCCTCTCTCCTGCTCATGCTCTCTCTCTCTCTCTCAAGAAAAAGAAGAAAGAAAGAAAGAAAGAAAGAAAGAAAGAAAGAAAGAAGAAAGAAAGAAAAAAAGAAAGGAGGAAGGAAAGAAGGAAAGAAAAGAAAGAAAGAAAGAAAGAAAGAAAGAAAGAAAGAAAGAAAAGAAAGAAAGAAAGAAAAGTGAAATTTTATTATAGAAATTTTTGCCTTGGGTGGCTCAGTTGGTTGAGCTTGCAACTTTGGCTCAGGTCAAGATCTCACGGTTTGTGAGTTCGAGCCCCACATCAGGCTCTGTTCTGACAGCTCAGAGCCTGGAGCCTTCTTCAAATTCTGGGTCTCCCTCTCTCTCTCTGCTCCTTCCCCACTTGCACTCTGTCTCTCTCTCAAAAATAAATAAACATTAAAATAATTTTTAAAAAAAGAAATCTTGGGAAATACAAAGGAGAAGAAAATCATTCATGCAGAATCTCATCCAACCCAAGATAATGACTATTAAGCATCTTGGTTAATCTCCTTTAGTTTTTTGTTGTTGTGCTTGTTTAACTTAGTGACTATAGCATAAACAGCATTTGATGTATTGCCCAGAATTCTCAGCATGGGAGTCAAGATCCCAGCTGATCCTTCCAGCCCAACCATTTAGCCTCTCTCTTGCCATGTATCCTTGCTTCTAGCCACACTAGACGGACCATTTCTGGATGCTCCCTGCCCATCTCTGCCCCAAACCTTCACTCATGTAGTCCTTTATTTGTGATGGGTCCTGCACTTGGCATAGAGTGGAAATTCTCCCCATCCTTCAAGGCCTAGCTCAAAGCTTGCTTCTCCTGAACGCCCTAGCTGGAATTAATTTCTTGTCCCCCAAATACCCCCTGCACAGCAATGATAATTTCCCATTATGAATTATATACAGTGAGTCTTGTTAACCTTTGCCTCTCCAACTAGATTCCGTGGGCTTTGTACACTGGGACTTGGGCTTCCTTGTCCCTGATCAGTAAATGTATTAAGCTGTCATCTAGACACTGTTCTCAAAGGGTGCGGGATGCATAATACAATGCCCAGCCTTCCTCCTTTCCTGGACGATGAGTTCCCCATGGAGGAACCTTTGGGTGGAGTAGGGTGGGGGGGTGGGGAGGATTCTCACCCGGAAACACACACTACTGTGCACACTGACCTCCCACTGACCCGCAGGTCTGGGTATGCACACGTGAATAGCTGTATACACGGATTTGTACCAACATAGTGACGTGCCTCTTTTATTTCATATTCACATGTGCACCACAGAGATGCGTACTGCATGAAGTTTTAAGTTTTACACGTACGCTACTCTCTTGCAACACTTCCCCCTGCCCCCATATATACCTGCTAATGGGTCAGCAGACAACAGAAAACCCAGAAAGTCAGCTGTCCAAGACCGAGGGTGTGGTCAGCTCAGGCTGACCTATGTACCCCAGGTTTCTCTCCCTCTTCCCCATGTAAAGAGCTGGCTAATGTGCCATTCTGCCCCGGCCCATCCTTCACGAACTTGCTAAGCCCAGGGCCCCACAACCAGCTTGTATGGCCTCCCAGGGTAACCAGCTCCAAGTGTTCAGACACGTTATTGATTATTTAAACATGTCTTAAATCGGCAAATGCTTGCGGAAAGGAAAAAAGTAAATTCCCTTGAAACTGTGGACAAAGGTTGCCTCTCTGCAGGAGGCCTGGAGGTGGCTTCCAGGTCTCTCGTAATGAAAATATATTTAATGTGAGCTTGTGCATGTTTTAAAACTTACCCAAGCAAAACCAGAGAAGGTGCCAAGAAATAAAATGTTTCCCCTCCACTCCCCCTACATGTGGCTAAGATCCCTGAACCACACACACAAACTAGCTGTATCACTTCTGGATACTAGGAACTCTGATGGATGATGAAGACAGCCCGGGAGGCAAGGCCACGGGGACTCCCCCATCAGTGGGGTTGGAGCTCAAACACCAGAGGCCAGTGGTACTAAGCCCAGCTCAGGATTCCCAGGGCCCAGTCAGGGTGCCTCGTGCCCCCTTCAGCAGGTCTGGAGGAAGGGGGGGTGCCCTGAGGTGGCCCAAGGGGGTAGGATGGGGTCTTGGAAAAATGTGTGAATGCTCCCAGCCAGGGCCTGACTGGTGGGCGTGGAGGCACACGCAAGAAGAAGTTCTATGAACCTTTGCCAAAAAAGCAAATTAGCAGGCCCATTCAGGCCCCTTGCTGCAGGTGGCCTTTGAGGGGCAGTGAGACTGTACCCTAAGGCAGGCATCACCAGGCAAGAAAGGACCCTGGAGGAGGGTTTTGAAAGGTGGACAGGGCAGGACAGATGGGGGATATTTAGGGAGCACCCAGGAACGTACAGGGCTCTGAGGTGGAGGCAGAGCCATGTGCACAGGCATGAGCGTGTGCGTGCACACACAAACACACAGTGGGGACAGAGAGTTCTGGTAAGCGCTCAGCTGAAGCCGGGCAGAGTCAGGAGGGTGCAGTCAAAATCATGAAGTGTGGGGTAATTAGGAGAAAACAGGTGACTTGGGGTCTTTCTCCTTGCCAACTGGGGTCTGGCCCTAAAGAGATCCAGAAGGCAAGTGGACAAGGGGCTGTCCCTCTGTAATCAGTGCTGAGGCAAGAGGAAGTATGCCCTTCTGCCTGGTATTTTCTTTTCCATTTCAACACGATGAATGGTGTTCACAGAAAGAAAGCAAATAGCTATGCGAGAAGAATTTCTTTTTCCTAGTGTGGGATCCATAAAAGCATTTTTATAAGCATGAGAAAATGGTCCTTTCCTGAGGGCTGTGGGCTGTGCCCAGGTCCCATTTCACCCACTGTGACCCAGGAAGCGTCCCCTGCCTGGGCAGGGCTGAGGCAGTCAGTGGGGAGTGGGGAAGAGGGTCCAGAACGCAGGCCGGGGCCCAGACCTGCAGGGCAGCACGCCCCACCCCCATCATCACCCAAATATGGCAGCTGCTATCACAAGCTCGGAAAGTTCAGGCACTTACTTCATGGTGATGGTGTTGAAGAACCAGGAATAGAAGCCCTGGGGAAAAAGGAGAGAACATGTGAGAAAATCCAGGCCCAGGCCTGCCCTCCTCAGCTGTGGGAACCTGGGAAACATGAGGCAGCGTCAGCAAGGGGCCTCCTTCCAGGCAAGAGATGGCAGTGAGAAGGGCATGGGTCCTGGAAGGAAGTGGGCTCCATCTGGAATCAGTGGTGACTGTCCAGGGAGAGGTCTCCCCGGAAGTGAGCTATGAGTTCACATTCCTGCCATGTGGCATCCTGTTACAGGAAATGGGGGCTTAGTGGGTCTTGGACCGGAGGGAGAGAAGGGACCGTTTGTAGGGTGGACGTTGGCTGGTTTCTGTCTGTCTCTCATTGCTTCTGCCTGGGAAATGCCACCCCCCCCCCCCAATGCATGTGGCCCGGTGGGCTGTCCGTCAAGCAGGGGTCCGCCACCAGTGGTCAGCTGATCAACGGGAACATGATGCAAGTGGGGCCAATCAAAATTCTCTCAAAGGGATTGAGAGGGGCGTTGGGAGAGAAGGTCTCTCTCCGTATGAGCTCCTGCACCTTGGTGAACACCATGGAGCCTGCAGTGGCTTGGTGTCATCTTCGATGCTACAGGCAGGAGCTTGTCTGAGGAAAAAAAAAAAAGCCTGGAGAGAGGATCCTGGTCGCATCACAGGACTTGGATCAAGTTGTACCCAAAGAAGCCACTTCTGTCTGGATTTCCCCACACTCTAGCCACGTGTTACCTTTTTTTTTTTTTTTTTAAACACTAGTTTGAGATGGGTTTCTTCTCCTACATCTGAGAGTCCTACTGGGGCGCCTGGGTGGCTCAGTCAGTTAAGCGTCCGACTTCGGCTCAGGTCATGATCTCATGGTTCATGGGTTCGAGCCCCGCATCGGGCTCTGTGCTGACAGCTCAGAGCCTGGAGCCTGCTTTGGATTCTGTGTCTCTGTCTCTTTGCCCCTCCCCCACTTGTTCTCTCTCTCTCTCAAAAATAAATAAACAAACTTGAAGAGTCCTGTTGATTATGCCTTTCTCTCAAGGTCTTGCTGTCTGGGGTTTTTGGGTGGTGGGGAAAGGCAGCCTCAGCCGTGGAGGTGATGGGGGGCCCAGAAAGGAAGTCTGCTTGGGGAGAGTGTGCATGATAATGGGCAGGGGCCCATGGCCCTAAAAGTAGCCAGATCTGATAGCTGGTGAAGTTGCCCGGTGCGTGATTCCTTCCAGGATACTCTAGGGTTTAGGAAAATCTTGGAAAAGGTTTAACTCTTGATTGACCCCATTTGATCACAAGTACGTGAGTGAAACAGGCAGCCTGCCTGGCTGACATTCCCCTGTGCCACGCTGATTGGGGAAGGGTATTTCCCAAAAGGAAGTGATAGGAAAACAGAAGGAAATTCCTTGCTCCATTCAGTATAAGACCCACCAAGTACCCTTCCCTGTATGGGGTTGCCTGATGGTCAGACATCCACCTTAGGGGGGACCGTGTCCTCAGTTATGTCTTGAAGAACTAAAATACAGATGCCCAGTATGGGTCACAGCAATGAAGGTGACTAGCATGCTGGTGGCATTGATTGTGAAAGTCCCCAGGGAAGTCGTGAGTTGCTAAACAGGAGTTGGGCTGAGAGTCTGAACTCCACTCTCTGCATCGGAGAGTTTTTCGCACCACCACCTATGGGCAAACAGGGGTGTGTTTTATTTAGTGGGTGAGGAGGTTTGTTGTGCACAGCGGGGGACACACCTTCCTGGGAGTCACTTCCATCCCTTCTATGGCAGGTGCAAAGGTGTATACCCCACATGGCATGTACAAGTCCTGGAATTCACACAGGACAGGACTGTCCTTGAGAGGGCAGAGGTCGTGAGAAAAAGTGTGGCCTATGTGCCTGTAGAAACTGCACAGACGTAGATGCGTGAGTGAGCATGTGTGCAGTATCTCTCTTCTCTCACGGACGACAGGCCCACACATGCGGACGTGCTCCCCTGGGTTTACACCGCAGCTAGGGAAGGCGCAAACCATTCAGAAGACAGAGCACCTGAACAGCAGGCCTGAGAAGCAGATGCCGCCTCTCCTCCTGTCCCATCCCTGCAGGAAATAGCCACAAGGTCCTAGGAACCAGCTCAGCTGACAAGACTGAGTGACAGTGATCAGTTCATCGCACCTCGCTTGGTGGCCCCAAGCTCCTCACTCACACCACATGGGGTAATGACCCGTTTGCTTTACCCATGCCACTCGGCCTGGCTGAGGCCCCGGCATCCTGGCCGGGGCATCCACGGGCCACCTCACCAGACCCTCTCCCTGCCCGTCTCATTTCTACCTCTGCAGTTTGGCCACCTCACTGCTGCTGTAATGATTCCTCAGATATTTTAAAATAAATGATCTTTTTGCCATTGTACAACAACAACAACAAAAAACCCCAACCAAAGCAATGCTTCCGAAAATAAACCTGAGAGTCAACCTTGTAAGGTAGGCATGACTGTCCCTGTTCTATAGAGGAATTCTAAGGGACAAATTTGTCTGAGGCTCTCCACACAGCTTGGGGCAGATCCTGGCAGATAAGGGGACCAGGTCTCTTAGAGGGATGATAATGGAAGGAATATGGTTTTACTCACTCACTGCCTCCAACAAACACAAATCAGATGCTAATTACATGGCAGGTTGGCCTGGCTGGGGGTGGGGGGGGGGGGGGGGGGGGGGACAGTGGTGGGCCAGCCCAGGTCAGCACCTGCTCTTGCTGAGGGAGCAGAGACCCTGGACCAATCTGGTAGATGAGGGACTGTTACGGACTGAGTTAAGAGCTCTGAAGAAAAGCAATGCGTGTAAAACCAAAGATCTGGACCCACAAGGCAGGGATGGGGCTCCTGGGGAAGTGGCGTTTGGGCTGAAATCTGAACAAAGGGTGAGTGTGTTAACCTGAGGGGGGGGGGGCCACCGGGGAGGGGGAGGGGGAAGGACAGGCCAAAGGCCCTGTGGAGGGAAGGAGGTGGCACTTTTAAGGATCTAAAAGGTGGTCACTGTGGCCAGGGATGGGGGAGTTGGGAGGCAAGGACAGATGAGGTGGAAAATGGGTGGGGCAGGACACAGGCGTGGACATATTGGTTAGAGGCCACCCTGCCTCATCCAACAAGAGGCTGATGGGGGCCTGGCCTGGGGGGTGGTGGGAGAGGTGGAGAGAAACAAGACTGGGAGGGTGACAGCGATACAACTTGGTAATGAACTGGCTGTACCTGGGGGCCTGGGCCAGACCTAGGGGGTGCACCTGGGTGGGTGGTGGGCAGAGTCTGAAACCAGGGATCTAGGAACAGGTGGGTGGAGGGATGTCGTGGCATGTTTTGGACATACTGAACTCCAAACGCCTTTACAATCTCCACGTGGAGATATTTTGAGGATCATTGGATAAATGTGTCTGGAGCCCAGAGAGAGGGTTAGCTGGAGACAGAAATTTAGGAGGGTTCTGTGCAGAGGTGGCAGGCGAGGCTGGGAGTGTGGGTGATGTCGCCCAGCAGAGAGAGGAGGAGGTCTGGGACCAGCTGAGGGAAACCCCTGGGGTGGAGGAGCCTGCAGAGGGGATGGGGAGGAACAGAGGAGCGGCAGAAGAGAAACCCAGAGAGTGTGATGGCACAGAAGCGACTGGAAGTGCCTGTTCAAGAAGGGAAGGCGGTCTACAGGGCCGGATGTCTCTGAGAGACCAGATGAGATGAGAACTCAGCAAAGTCCTTGGGATTTCATGGCCTGGGACAACCGATGGCTCGTCTGGGTGGAACGGAGGGGTGGGAGCCACTCTGGAGGGGTGGAGGAGTAAGTGGGAGTGAGAAAGTGGGCAGCACAGGTGCAGAGGGAGACAGGCAGTGTGGGCCGTGGCAGGGAGGGCCCAAGATCGTCCCTGACACCATCTGGAACTCTCCAGCTCTGTGCCATGACTGTGTAGTGCCTTCCTTGCCGCTTTTTGAGTTCATGCACTTACCACCAATACGTGCATCTGTCTGGGTGTCTCTCACCCAGACAGAAAGTCCCATGAAGCAGGACTTGGTCCATTTAGTTCACCGCCCAGGTCCCAGACCAGCGGTGGCCCACAGCAGGTGTGCCACGGCAGCCAGCTAAGTGAATGAAGAGGCTTGAGTGGAGCCCTGGCATCCGACAGGCAAGAGAAGGAAGACTGGGCTCCGTCGAGCAGAGTTGGGAGGCGGGAGGTTGAGGGAGTCCCTGCCTGATGTCTGGACTCTCCTCTATGAAGTGGGAGGTGAGTCCTTGGCTCAGAGGCGGGGCTGGGGCAGGACCAGGACTGTGACGAAGGTTGGAGATTTGAGAAAAGCAGGAAATTTAGTTTTAGAAATTCCTTTAAGGGGGCGTCTGGGTGGCTCAGTCGGTTAAGGGTCGGACTCTAGATTTCAGCTCAGGTCATGATTTCACGGTCGTGAGATCGAGCCCCAAGTCAGGATCTGTGCTGAGTGTGGAGCCTACTTAAGATTCTCTCTCTCTCTCTCTCTCTCTCTCTCTCTCTCTCTCTCTCTCTCCCTCTCCCCCTCCCCCTCTTGCACACTGTCTCTCATCCTCTTAAATAAATAAATAAATAAATCCCTTTAAAATATTGGAATCAACTAACTCTTATTTGGCATCCTAGGAGTTAGGAATGGTTAATATCCCCGTCTTTCTGATGGGGAAACTGAGGCTTGGCAAGGCTGAAGAGTGTGTCCCAGGTCACACTGCTAGGTTGGGTGCAGCTGGTTGCAAAGCCCCTGATCATGAGCGGGCTCCTTCCTGCACGTGGCAGAGCCAGGAACCCGCTGGGCCCAGGCCCACCCCAGCGCTCACCTTGTCCTTGTGTTCCATCTCCAGGGAAATATCCGAGGGAGATGTCTTCTCGCTCTGCTCCCCATAGATCAGTGAAGTCAAGCTGCCGGCCAGGAAGATCAGTGAGCAGGGAGGCGGAGAAGGAGAGAAAAGGCCTCGGCCACCCGCCTTGCTGTCTCTCCAGCTCCCAAGCCAAGAGCCGCCACACCCTCTTATACACATCTTGACACATCTCAGCTCGTGTGCTGAGCACACAGCTCTGGGTACAGACGGTAATCACCCCTGTTGCCAGGTGCCCAACGTATTTGGGGAGTCATGGGATCCAGAAAGTCTGAGATCTGAGAAAAAAGTGGGCTCGTGCCCAGAGATGACTGCCCCCACTAAGTTCCCTTCTTTTGAGGAGGGCCAGAGCCGGGCAGGAGTGGGTGATGGCATGACACCTGCTGTATCCTGGTTGTGGCCTTACCTCCCCCAAGGGAGCAAGCAGCTGGCTCGCCCTGACCCCCGGCCTCTCCTCACCTGTCATTGTGAATGAGCAGAGCCAGGCGCCCGTAGTCCCACGCAGCTTTCCGGAGGAAGGAATAAACCAAAATGATGACCTGTAGGCCGGGAAAGGGAATGTGGGAATATGTCTCCTGCTCGGCTGGTCCCTGAAACTCCGTGGGGGAGATCCTGTCCCTCAGGTTCCCAGCGGCTTCCTGGGCTCTCCAACAAATGGCCAGCTTTGTTAGGGTAGAGGCCATGCCTTTCTAAACTCTGGATCCCCAGTGCCCAGCAGCTTCCCAGCAGAGTGGATTCTCAGAGTTTGCAGAGTGAAGGCATCGGTGTCATGTTTAGAACGATGCAACAAGAACATTCCTTGAAGAAATCAGCAAGAGGAAAGAGAAGGGAGGCCCAAGGGCACTGGCCGGGTAGGTCCCTGGACAGTGGCGCATGGAAGGGAATCTTAGGAATTCTGCCTATTCCTGCAGTTCCCTCTTGCCGGGCTGCCCTGGGCGTGACTGACATTCAGGGAGTCCCCACCACTGTGGCTGACGTCTGTCTGGAGAGCTGAGGCCCCTGCTGTATCACCTGTGACAGTGTGACGGTCCGCCCCTCTGAGGCCTCACTGCCTACCGTGGGGCACAGGACTTACCACCCACAAGATGACGTTGAGGAACAGCACAGTGGGGATTCCCCCAAAGGGCTGCCCCTGCAGGACGGTGCTCTGAGAATTGAAGCAGTTGTGTGCTGTCATGTTCTGTGCCTCTTTCACCATATTCAGGTTGCCCTGCACGGCAGCCATCCTGGGATCTTCCTGGTGACAGAGGGGTGCTCAGGTCAGACACAAGGAATCCCTCTCACTCTGCAAATGCAGAAGGCTGACGGGGAGTTGGGGGGGGAGGTAGGTGCACTGAGTACCCATCAGACCCGGTGTCCATTGCCAGCCTGTAGCAGGTCAAGGCAGGGAGGCTCAGCCCTGAAAGGGCATAGAGCCCTACCCGGGAGGAGCACAGCTGCCTTAAACCCAGGGCCGTGATGGCAGAAGAGCCCAGGTCCCAGATCCCCTGGAAGAGATTTTATTTTGTACCACTCGCTCCCTTTACCAAGAGTTGTGAGATGCACATCCAAATGGATCTTCCTATTTCTACCTTTGTGAAACTTTTCTTGTATATAAATGAACAAACTTCACAGAGGTGGGTAGGACCCCAGAGTGGAAATATTCTGTTTGGAGAACAGAACTGCATTCATGGGAAGCCTGTGCAGATAGGGTCTAACATCTTATGATTCTCTGATCCAGTTTCCAGGAAAGGAAGTTTCCTAAAACTAAATGAGGTAAAGCTATAGAGTGCCCTGCACATAGCAGTGACTCAGTAAACGTCACTGTCTTCAGGTCGAACTTGAACCAGGGAGATCAGCACCTGCCCAGAGCCTGAGCCAAGCCCGTGAGCCTGAGCATTTTGGTGAGACTCAAATGTAGGGCTCATGGTCATGGGCATCAATAGGTCTCCAGACTCAGAAAAGAGTGGGAAGCACTGATGAAAACTGGAAGTGACTGGTAGCTGCTTAAATTTATCTGCAAAGTGCTCTGGTTTTAAGAGATCATTCAGGGGCACCTGGCTGGTTCAGTAGCTAGAGCATGTGACTCTTAATCTCAGGGTTGTGAGTTCAAGCCCCATGTTGGGCATGGAGCCTATTAAAAAAAAAAAGAATAGCTAAGATTTCAGGGCGCCTGGGTGGCTCAGTTGGTTGGGCGTCCAACTCTTTTTGTTTTTAATTTTTTCTTAATGTTTATTTATTTTTGAAAGAGAGAGAGAACATGTGCAAGCTGGAAGGGCAGAAAGAGGAGGGGACAGAGGATCTGAAATGGGCTCCGTGTTGACCACAGAGAGCCTGATGTGGGCTCGAACCTTGAGATCATGACCTGAGTCGAGGTCAGATGCTCAACTGACTGAGCCACCGAGGCGCCCTGGGCATCCAACCCTTGATTTCAGCTCAGGTCATAATCTCATGGTTCATGAGATAGGGTCCTGCGTTGGCCTCTATGCTGACAGCATGGAGCCTGCTTGGGATTCTCTCTCTTTCCCTCTCTCTCTACCCCTCCCCCATTCGAGCTCTCTCTCTCTCAAAATAACTAAACATTACAAAAAAAAAAAAATCATTCATTTTGTCTCCAGACCTTGTCTCATCCTAGAAACTCTTCACTCCCATTCAAGAAAAGTAGGCTCATTCATCATTCATTCATTCATTCATTCAAGTATTTAGTGAACAACTGCCTTGTGCCGGACTAATGCTGGTGATGCAATAGTGAATAGGCAAAACAAAACAAAAAAACCCTCTCTCATTGGATCCTGGTGGGGAGAGGCAGTGCAGGGGTGACGGTGGGTCAGAAGGGTAAAGAGGGTGACTGGGAAGACCTCACTGGGAGGATGACATTTGGACAAAGACTTGCAGAGGGAGCAAGGCAGGCACAGCAGAGGGAGCTCCCTCCCTTGCAGAGGGAGCATGGCAGGCACAGCAGAAGGCCTGGGGGCACAAGCTTGCCTGGAGCCTCCAAGAAGAGCAAACAGGCCCATGTGGCTGGACAGGGGAGAGTGAAGGGGGTGAAGCTTGGACAGGGGAGAGTGAGGGGGGTGAAGCTTGAGCCAAGGAGTGACGTGAAATGACTTATGTATTAAAGGCATCACTCTGACCCTTGGTTTGAGAATAAATGGGAGCGGGGCAAGCTGAGAAGTAAACACAGAGAGGTCAGTTAGGAGGAAATTACAGCAATCCAGGCAAGAGGTAACAAGCCTGGGATGGAAGGGGAGGAGGCGGTGAGAAGCAGTCAGATTTTGGAAGTATTCTGAAGGTGAAGCCAGCATGTGCTGATACAATGGGTGGTGGGGGGGTGGGGTGTAAACGAGAGGAGTCCAGGGTGACCCTGAGGTTTTGGGGCCGAAGAGCAGAAGTGCCTTTATTGGGCAGGACAGACCAGGAGCGGGAGGAGGGGTCAGGAGCTGGGTGCTGGACATGCTAAGTGGAGATGCCAGGTGGGTGGCTGGACACGTGAGCCCGCAGCTCAGAGGAGAGTCAGGAGACATAACTGTGAGAGTCACCAGCAGACAGGTGACTGTTAGAGGCGTAGGACTGGGTCACCGAAGGCGTGAGCGCAGAGTGAGGCTCAAGGTCTGAGTGCAGGGTGAGGCCCCAACACGGGGAGGTGAGGCAGATGAGGAGGAAACGAGAAAGGGACTAGAAGAGGGGCCAGAGAGGAAGGAGGTATAGCAGGAGTGGGTGGTATCCTGGAAGCTAAATAAAATGTTTCTAGAAGGGAGGGATCGGCTGCACTGATGCAGCCAAGTAAGATGACAACCGAGAACCAGCCATGGTTGAAGCAACGTGGAGGTTTAGTCGGTGGCCAGACTGGAACAGGTGCGAGAGAGAATGGTGGCCGGAGAAATGGAGCCAGTGGGCATGAACGATTCCTTTGAACGGGAATGAGAGTTTGGAGGCGGTTAGGACAGGAGAAGCAGCAGCACAAGAAAAGTAGGCTCATTCGTTATTCATTCATTCATTCATTCATTCAACAAGTATTTAGTGAACAACTGCCTTGTGCCAGACTAATGCTGGTGATGCAATAGTGAATAGGCAAAACAAAACAAAACAAAAACCCGTGCAGCAGCACAGAATGCCGGTGGGAACGGGCCGGTGGGAACTTAAAGGCTGGTGATACGGGGGAGACAGGGCATTGCCGACGCAATGCGAGGATGTGAGAAGGGCCGGCAACCGGTGCACAAGTGCAGACGTTGGTCTTGGCCGAGAGCTGGGTACCGACCCACGGCAGCAGGAGGGAGGCAGGCCCACAGGTGGAGCTCGCGGGTGCGCCCGCCCAAGGCTTCTATTTTCTCAGATGCAGGGGGAACAAGTCTCAAGGTTGCTGAGCGACGCAGGTGGTGGGCAGATGTGGGATGTTTGAGGACAGGACGCAAGGCAGAAATAGAAGTCTAGAGAAGTGGTGGGGTGAATGCATTATGAGAACATGGTGGGACTGTCGCGCAGCACTAAGGGGCCACTGAGGTTCACGGTCTTGAATCTGCAGCAAGAGTAGCCAGACTCACTGGGCCTCTCCCCCAGCTGTGCTCATCGGTGTGGATGCAGGTGAGCCGCTGTGGAAGAGGCAGACAGCTCGACCTAACCAGGGCAGACGTTTTCCCAAGTAAGTAGGAGAATGAGAGGGCTGGAGCTGTACATGAGGGAGTCGTTTTAATGACTGGCCAGGTAAGGACAGAAAGGACACGCGAGATGGGCGAGGGATGGTGACAGGGGTCCACGGAGGTAGAACTGTCGGGTATCACAGGCTGTGAGCCGACACGTAGGACGCGGCTGTTGGAAAATGAGCTGTGTGGCACTGAGATTAAGAAGGGATCGGTTATGGGTAGAGAGAAGGTCTAAGGCATGAAAATAGAATCAGCGACTGAGTGGTGTCAAGGAACTGGGAGGCTGGAATGTCCTTTATGGACAGGTGGATCTTGAAATCGGTAAGAATGAAGATGGGAACAGCACTGATGTGACGGTGAGGCAAGAACTGAACTCTTCTGGGAAGGAGGGGAGTGATCTGGTCGGGGCGGGCGGGGAGTCAGAGCCTGTACCAAAGACGGGGAGCGAGATGTCTAGGCTGGCACCTTGGGTCCAAGATGGGGGCTTCAGCAGGAAGGAAGGAAGGAAGAAGAGTCTGGAAGATGCACAGAGGAGCAAGGAATACATCTCTCTCGTCCCCAGGCCTGAGAGGGTGGTAAGGGAGGCCCCGTCCTGGGGAGTCTAAGGTTTCAGTTCCCAGTGGGCAGGCGAGGTGCTGCAGGAGCTGGGGGTGTTTCTGGGCATCTTGGGCTCTGTGGCACTGAATGCCGGTTCCAACACTTACTAGTCACCTCGAGCAAGCTACTTAAGGTCTCCCTGCCTCATTTACTCATCTACAAAAGGGGAGTGGTGTAACTAGTACTCACTTTGCAGTGCTATTAAGAGGGGTAAGTGGGGGCATCTGGGTGGCTCAGTCGGTTAAGTGTCTGACTCTTGATTTCAGCTCAGGTCATGATCTCATGCTTTGTGAGGTGGAGCCCCATGTCGGGCTCTGAACTGACAGCATGAGGCTTGCTTGGGGTTCTCCCTCTCATTCTCTCTGCCCCTTCCCCCTCAGTAAACAAATAAACATTTTTTAAAAAAGATGGATAACTGGGTTAAGATTTGTCAGTCATGGAGAGCAATGCCTGGGACACAGAAGTATCACACAGACTCTTGTCAAATGAAAAGTGGGCGCAGAGCTCCAAGGGGCACAGCGGAATGCTGTCTGGAGTTGGGGAGGCTTTGGAGATGGGGACAGAGAAGGGAATAAAGAAGAGGGTGGTGTGCAGGACGGGTCCGGGGCTCCCTGTGCTAACTCACAAAAATAGGGAAACACACGAACTCATCCTTCTACCTGCCAGATCAACATCCTTCTGTTCCCCTCTCTTTCTGCAGGGGCTGCCCACGGTTTTACTACCCCAGGTCACTGCTTAACTCATTGACACAAGCACGTTTAGCTAAATATAAACTTACAAGGATTTACACTGAACATGGTACCTTTTTTTATAGTTTTCTTTTTAATGTTTACTTATTTATTTTGAAAGAGAGAGAGCGCGTGGGGTAAGAAGCAGAGAGAGAGAGAGAGAGGAAGAGAAAGAATCCCAAGTAGGCTCCACACTGTCAGTGCACAGCCCTGACACGGGGCTCGATCCCACGAAGCGTGAGATCATGACCTGAGCCAAAACCAAGAGTCGGAGGCTTAACCCACTGAGCTCCTGGGCGCCCCTGAACACGCTACCGTTTAACAGCAAGCCTTCTGCCGGAAAAGCCAGAGTAGCCCGAGGAGCGTTTCTCTTGGCATCTCTGGCAGCTGCCGCACCAAGGTACAGTTCTGCTGGTGGCCACCTGGGGGAGACCGCGCTGAGGAAGCCGCGGGGGAAGGCGGGGTGCGGAAGGCGCAGGCGCGATCTGAAGGCCTTGGAGGGCCGTTCCCTACCTGCGTCAGTTCTCCAGAGAGGGTCTAAGTCAGGCCTGGGGGCTTCGCTCAGCTACCCGGAAGCTGCAAAAGAACAAATGCAATCTAAAGACCACAAGGCCTAGGGGCCCAGGCCGTCTTCCAGGGCGGCATCATTTCTCAGGGCTCCTGAACATCTTTATGTTCAGGATATACGTCCTTTATCACGTGTATTTTGCAAATACTTTTTCCCAGTCTGTTGCTCGTCTATTTGTTTTCTTCATGGTATCTTTGAAGCACCACTGTTTTGGATTTTGACAAAGTCCAGTTTATCAAATGTTCTTTTATGGACCGTGCTTTGGGGATGGTGATGGTATCTACGAAACCTTTGCCTACTCCTATGTTTTCTCCTAAAAATCTTATAGTTTTAGCTCTGACACTGAAGTCTATGATCCATTTTGAGTTAAAGTTTGCAGAGGCTGTGACGTAAGCGTCTAAGTTCATCTTTTGGCGAGTGGCTATGCATTTGCCCAGCACCCTTTGCTGGATCTCATCTTTAAAACGAAGGGAACAGCTGGGAAGCCCCTGTCAGGGCTGTCTGGGGGACTGGAACCAGGGCAGGGATGTGTACGTGCTTGGTGACCAGCAGCACAGCCAGAAGGACGTGTGACTTTTATTTGGTTAATACCGTACATGATGAGGGAAGGGGGTGGGCCCGGGCTGGGAAGAGCTCTGCCTTCCATCTGGCTCTAAGGAGGTTTGAGTCCTGGATGCTGCTCTTTTCCACTTAACTCCTACACACTCATTTTCTCTCCTTCCAAAAGTACCCCCCTTCCTTCCTCCCTCCTCCTCTCTTCCTTCCTTCCTTCCACAAAGAAGGGCTGAGTACCTACCATGCACCAGCCATCATGCGAGGCCCTGGGGGCCTGGCAGTTCC
The DNA here is from genome assembly GCF_023721935.1 of Panthera uncia. NCBI lineage: Eukaryota > Metazoa > Chordata > Mammalia > Carnivora > Felidae > Panthera > Panthera uncia. The sequence goes on from NW_026057582.1 coordinate 24,599,923, forward strand.
GTTTCCCACCAATATGAGTCTCCCAGACTCACTGGGGAGACCTGTAAGCATGCCAGGCACGAGCCACCACACACTCTGGCACACTTTGGTAACCCAGGTAAAGGGGGTCATGGGGAGGGCCCACCTTGAGCAGTCAGAGAAGCCTTCTGCAAGGAAGTCACCTCTGAGCTGAGATGCGAGGAATTCGAATCAGCAGTGTGGTGCAGAGCATGGACAGAGGGAACCATGTTGGCCAAGAGCCAGAGGGGGGACAGAGCATGGTGTTTTGGGAATGTGAAAACGAGTAGTCATGGCTCGAGTGCAGGATGGATCACTGGTTTATGCTTTCATTTGTTCATTTGTTCATTCAACAACAGTTCGTGGCAAATCTACTCTTCCCAGGAAGTACAAACACAAGTTCCTCTTCAGGGGGTTCCCAGTCTTTGGGGTTTGGGGAGACGACTGCTGTTGGGAGAGGCATGGCCCAGCTGCCGTTCTGCCTAGGAGGGCCTCCAGACACAAGGCCGAGCCTCTAACCTGGAGTGGGATGCAGTCCATCAGCAGGGTTGGGCAGGTGCAGCCTGCAGGAAGGTGAGGCAGGTGAAGGAAGGAGGTGAGGAAGGAGGTGAGGAAACAGAAGAGAGAAGAGAGCCTCGCCCCCATCTCAGCACCTTCCTCAGCTTCCTCAGCAGCAAGCAGAGACAGTGTCATGGAAACCCAGAGCATTGTCCTGCCTTTTGTCCTCACCCTTAAACCACGACTGGACCTCCTTTCTGGAGAGGTTTCCTTCTTCCTTCTTTCTAGCTCTTGGGTGTGAAGAAGAGGGGTAGAGAGCTTTCTGGAGACCAAAGTAGCAGCAGTGGAAAGAATGCAACTTGAAATCTGAGGGTTATAAGGGAACACAGAACAGGGGCACCCACCTGCCCGGTGCAGGGGCATCAGGGAATTTCTCTTCGGCATGAATTTTAGGGAGGCATGAACACAGGGAGGTTATTCAGGGCGGTGGGAAGAAGTGGACTGTCTGCAGCCAGACTGTCTGGGCTTAAATCCCAGGTCCACCCCTGTTCGCTGTGTGACAGCACTGTGAGGACAGTGACCTCAGCTCTCTGGGTCTTAGTTTCCACCTCTGGAAAGCGGGGATAACGGCACTGCCTCACAAGGTTGTTATGAACATGGAATGAGTTAACTCACACAAACCCCTTTGCAAATGCTTGAGAAGCAGTGCCATTAGCCAGTACTACCGTCACTGGCACCAGGTCATCTGCGACGTGCTGGTGAAGGGCCCAGACTGGACCATTCCTGGTCTCTTCCCGCCTACTCTGTTCTGGAACAGACCAGGGGAGGACTGTCCAAGACCCCACAAACTGCAGCCTGGAGGTTGCTGCCTCTGTTCTTCCTATGCATGAAAAACGAATGTCAGCCTGGCTTTTTGGGCCAAGGAGGGGCAGTGAGTGACGGTGGGGATGTCGGCTGGGGGGTCAGGATCCTCAGTCCCCTCCTCAGCTGCACATCTTATCTGACGGGGAAGTGTGTGGCCTTCCTCCCCTCCCATTTCTCCCCGTCCTGGCCTCTAGTGGCAGAAGCTGGAGGCTGGGCAGTCCCAGGCCGCAGGCGAGGTTTGCTTGGGGAAGTGGGCAAAAGCTTCAAAAAGAACAAGCTCTGTCTTTATTAGTCAGTCCCCTGGTCCAGAGCTCACCTCCTTCCTTCCAGACCTGGCCTGGCTTCAGCTACTGCTGTCCTAACCAGCCAGGCCAGCAGGCCAGGCCCTCCTCATCTCAAGGCCAAGTCTTCTGTGTGAGGAGCCCAGATCCTGCAGCTAGGGCAGCCCAGGAAGCCCTTGGTGTGTGTGGGAGGGGCACGATCTTATTAATAGCTAATGTTTATGGAGCACTTACTATGGAGCCTCAGAGAAATACTTCCCATTTAAGTATGTAGCTCTCACAAGTACCTAAGGGTACTAAAATCATCCCCTGATGAGAGGACAATTAAGGCCCAGACAGGTGAAATCACTTGCCTAAGGTCATGGTGCTAGTAAGTGGCATGCCACCTTCTCTCTTGCCACCACAGGTCTCTTGCACATGCTAGACCTTCCACCTGGAATATTCCTCCCTCCCACTAGTTAACTCATTTTCCCCTAGTTAATTGCAGCTCGGTTTTTGCCTCCATAGGGAAGAACCCCAGACCAGGTGAAGCCCCCACATTCCATGCCTCAGAGCATCTTGGGTCACAGACACAGTATGACATTTAGGAGTGGGTCCCAAATCCTGTCTCTGCTATTTATAAGCTCCATGTCCTTGGGCAAATATCTCAGCTTCCCTGTGCCTCTGTTTCCTTATCTGTAACATGGAAATGTTAATAGCATCTACCTTATTGGCTGGGTGTTAGGAATGTATGAACCAATTCACATAAAACACTTAGAATGGTACTGCTATATAGCAATGGCTCAATACAGTTAAGTATTATTTTCCTTGTTTGAACCTAGTACATTTGACGTTCATTTACAAGATGACGTACTAAATGGCTGGCTCCACCAGTGGATGCAAAGCTCCTTAATGGCTACGTTTGCTTAGTATTTTCTCTGCTGTGCTGGTTAGAGCTTGGTGCTTTACAAATATTTGTGGAAAAGAGGCCCCTGGGTGGCTCAGTCGGTTAAGCATCCGACTTTGGCTCGGGTCATGATCTTGCGGTTCGTGGGTTCGTGGGTTCGAGCCCGGTGTCGGGCTCTGTGCTGACAGCTCGGAGCCTGGAGCCTGCTGCGGATTCTGTGCGTGTCTCTCTCTCCGCCCCTCCCCACTCGTGCTCTGTCTCTCTGCAAATATTTGTGGAAGAAAGGAATGACTGGCAGCAGGCTGGGGTGGGTCTCACTTGGCCCCCCGATCTCCAACCCAGAGTGTCTGGCTGGAGGGGCTGCTACAAATTCTCGAATCTAAGCCCTTCCTCCCACAGATGAGCAGAGGTTTGCTGCAGCCGAGTATGTCCTTGGCCTCAGTCTCACAGGGCTGGGTGGCCCCTGGCCACCCCATCCCCCCTGGAGCCCAGCTCCATCAGTAGATTGAGGGCACGGTGAGATCTCAGGCTGAGCAGCCACACACACACACACACACACACACACACACACACAACCTGGCACATCTCTTATCTGAGTGTTGTGGAGCGAACACATTCCCTCCACAAGCTGCAGGCTTCACTTCGACCCTGATTTACTGCCGTAATTCCTGTCTCTGTGGTAACAAGTGGGACTGAGCCTTCGGCTAGCAAAGACTGGGCAAAGGGCTCGTCGTCGTCAGGCCAGCACTGTTGTTCTCTCCCCAGCCTCCTGCCCGCTGGATTTCTCTGAGGGAGTCCTGAGTGGGCTGGGAGGGGAGGGCCCCGGAGGGGAGGAACAGCCCCAGTTAGAGCAGGATGAAGGTGCCCGGCAGCAGGAGCTAACAGGCAGGAGGCACTGTTGGGTGCCATCCCCCTCAGCTCCTGCTGCTGCTAGGACGGCCTCTGGTGGACCGTGCCACATGCTGGGGAGACAGAGGGGCTGAGCCCCAGCCCATGCACACCCAACCCACTGTCGATGACTGGTCAACGTGTAACTAGAACCAGCCTTAACTGGACACCTGCTCTGTGCCCGCACTGGGCTAGGAAGTGGGGAGGAAAGCTAAACTACAATAGACCTGGTGTCAGTGAGCGTTCCGTGGTCCTGGCCTAGTGAGCAGTCCGTGGTCCTGGCCTCAGTGAGCGTTCCATGGACCTGGCCTAGTGAGCGGTCCGTGGTCCTGGCCTCAGTGAGTGTTCCATGGTCCTGGCCTAGTGAGCAGTCCGTGGTCCTGGCCTCAGTGAGCGTTCCATGGACCTGGCCTAGTGAGCGGTCCATGGTCCTGGCCTCAGTAAGCATTCCGTGGTCCTGGCCTCAGTGAGCGTTCTGTGGTCCTGGCCTCAGTGAGCGTTCTGTGGTCCTGGCCTCAGTGAGCATTCCATGGTCCTGGCCTAGTGAGCAGTCCGTGGTCTTGGCCTCAGAGTTCCATGGTCCTGGCCTCTGTGACAGTTCCATGGACCTGGCCTCAGTGAGAGTTCCGTGGTCCTGGCCTCAGTGAGCATTCCATGGTCCTGGCCTCAGTGAGTGTTCCATGGTCCTGGCCTCAGTGACCGTTCCGTGGTCCTGGCCTCAGTGAGTGTTCTGTGGTCCTGGCCTAGTGAGAGTTCCATGATCCTGGCCTCAGTGAGCATTCCGTGGTCCTGGCCTAGTGAGAGTTCCACGGTCCTGGCCTCTGTGAGCGGTCTGTGGTCCTGGCCTAGCAAGCGGTCTGTGGTCCTGGCCTCAGTGAGAGTTCCATGGTCCTGGCCTCAGTGAGTGTTCCGTGGTCCTGGCCTAGTAAGCGGTCCGTGGTCCTGGCATCAGTGAGAGTTCCGTGGTCGTGGCCTCAGTGAGAGTTCCGTGGTCCTGGCCTCAGTGAGAGTTCTGTGGTCCTGGCCTCAGTGAGAGTTCCATGGACCTGGCCTCAGTGAGCGTTCTGTGGTCCTGGCCTCAGTGAGCATTCCATGGTCCTGGCCTAGTGAGCAGTCCGTGGTCTTGGCCTCAGAGTTCCATGGTCCTGGCCTCTGTGACAGTTCCATGGACCTGGCCTCAGTGAGAGTTCCGTGGTCCTGGCCTCAGTGAGCATTCCATGGTCCTGGCCTCAGTGAGTGTTTCATGGGCCTGGCCTCAGTGACCGTTCCGTGGTCCTGGCCTCAGTGAGCGTTCCCTGGTCCTGGCCTAGTGAGAGTTCCATGATCCTGGCCTCAGTGAGCGTTCCGTGGTCCTGGCCTAGTGAGAGTTCCATGATCCTGGCCTCAGTGACTGTTCCGTGGTCCTGACCTAGTGAGTGTTCCATGGTCCTGGCCTCTGTGAGCGGTCTGTGGTCCTGGCCTCAGTGAGAGTTCCGTGGTCCTGGCCTCAGTGAGCGTTCCGTGGTCCTGGCCTAGTAAGCAGTCCGTGGTCCTGGCCTCAGTGAGCGTTCCGTGGTCCTGGCCTAGTGAGCGGTCCGTGGTCCTGGCCTCAGTAAGCATTCCGTGGTCCTGGCCTCAGTGAGCGTTCCATGGTCCTGGCCTAGTGAGCATTCCGTGGTCCTGGCCTCAGAGTTCCATGGTCCTGGCCTCTGACAGTTCCATGGACCTGGCCTCAGTGAGAGTTCTGAGGTCCTGGCCTCAGTGAGCATTCCATGGTCCTGGCCTCAGTGAGTGTTTCATGGACCTGACCTCAGTGACCGTTCCGTGGACCTGGCCTCAGTGACCATTCCGTGGTCCTGGCCTCAGTGAGCGTTCCGTGGTCCTGGCCTCAGTGAGTGGTCCGTGGTCCTGGCCTAGTAAGCGGTCTGTGGTCCTGGCCTCAGTGAGTGGTCCATGGACCTGGCTGCAGTGAGTGTTCGTTCCATCAGGTGGGAGAGGCCCCAAAACATGAGAGGAGGTAATCGGAATAAAGAGTAACAGATGCTCTGTTGAGCGAAGAAAACAAGACACGGACGATGGCGCAGGGAAAACGCCACCCCCTGCACGTCTGCCTGGTCTCTGGAAGGAGACCCAGGACACGCTTAAGTGGTTGCCTTCTGGGAAGGAAACTAGGTGGAGGCTGAAGCCTCCTGAGGAAGACTTACTTTCATTATATTCTCTTTTTCGCTTTTTGAATGTTGTACTGGGCACACCTAACCAAGCAAAACGAACAAACAAACAAAAACCAAACCAAGATGAAAAGCCGTGCCGGGATAAGTGCCGTAGCAGGGTGTGACCTGCATTGTGCTGGTTCCAGAGGCGGGGGCTCTAACATCGAGGACTCTTCTCCCCTCAGGATCTGAGGGTTCTCATCTGCCAGGGCTGTGTGTGTGTGCGTGTGTGTGTGTGTGTGTGTCTGTCTGTCTGTCTCCATACCTGTGCATTTGGGAATGTGTGAATGCACTGGATTGAATTCTGTCCACTTGGAGCCACAGAATATGACCTTATTTGGAAATAGGGTCTCTGTGGATAGAACTAGTTAAAGTGAAGTCATACTAGATTAGGGTGGGCCATAAGGCCACCGCCTGGTGTCCCCATACGAAGTCTTCATGGACACACAGACAAGACAGCCACGAGAACACAGGCCAAGACAGAGACATGAAACCACACAAGCCAAGGTGCAGGGGTGCCGGCCACTCCCACAAGCCAGAAGCGGCCAGGGAGGCTTCCCCCCGAGGGCCTGCAGGAGGGCACAGCCCCTGCCAGCACACTGGATGTCACCCTTCCGGCCTCCAGAACTCTGAGAAAATGAACGTCTGTGGTTTGTGGCTGCAGGGTCTGGGGTAATTTGCTACAGCTGCCCTCGGAATGGATCCAGTGGACCTACGCATTTATGTTTGTGTATTTTGAGGTGTATCGGTGTATTGTGTGTGTGCATCTGCGTAGGGAGAGTGGCATTTGGGTGTGCTTGGGAATGTGTTTATGACTATTTGGGTTTTGTGTGCTTGTGTGTGCTTTGGGGAGCATGCGTGTTTATGTATTTGTATGTGGGCATGCTGAGTTGTGTATGTGTGTGTGCATGTGTGTTGGGGGAGGGGGAGAGAACTCATGGATGTAGCCAATGCTCTCTAGGGTCTTTCTTAGCCCTAATATTCCAGAAGTCTGCCCTGAATTTTGCTACAGGGGCTGGCCTCGAAGGGCTGCTGGTCAATGGCAGTGGGGAGGGCCTAACACCAAGACCCGGTTGGACCCATTCTGGTCTAGTGCCGCTTGGGAAAGGAGAGGTCTGTGGGGACAGTGTTCTCCCCCACACCTGCCCTGTCAGCAAAAGGGTCTCAAGCTCAGGAGTGTGGGATCAGCAGGAGCTATGTCCTGGGGACCTAGCCGACAGCTTTCTTGGAAGCCTTCACCAGAGCAGAGACCCCCGAGACTCTACCTCCTACGGACCTGAGTTACTCTGAAACATGAGAGTGGTTCTCACACTCTGGTGCCTCAGCATCACCTGGAGGGCTTGTTTCCTGCAGATGCTGCCTCCCTGCCTGAGTTTCTGATGTGGCAGGTCTGGGGTGGAGTCTAGAAGTTCCTGGGTTCCTGGGTGATGCTGACATTGCTGAATGGGGCTTCGAGGATCACTGCACTGGGCCATGGGACACGGGGCGGGGTGGTCTTCAGCCTCCTCACCCTACCCCCAGGCCTCGGTGTGGGCATCCTGGTCTTTCAGGACAGGCCCTGGAAAAGTCAGTCCTGGAAGGCACAATCCTATTCTCTCAGTCCGTCTCTCTCGGCTGCCTGTCACTCATGAAACCATTCATTCAGCAAAATAATGGGCCAGACCGTTCCTTGCATTCAAGGTGCTTATAGTCAAAGCACAAGATTCTAGTGGGTACAAAGACCCCAAAGAAACTGTGACAGGTCTGCATAAGTGCACTCCAGAGGCCTGGTGAAGGGGTGCCGGGAGCACAGAGGAGGAGCCCTGGACAATCCAGAAAGGCTGCCTGGAGGTGGTGCTGGCCAAGGCGGCTCTTCAAAGTTGGACAGCAGTAGTCACGTTAATTGAGGGCTTACTGCCAGATGTTGTGCTCAGAGTCTGTAAGCGTGGGCTCTTTTAATCTCACTACACCAAGGTGGGAACTACTGTCACTAAAGAGAGATTTGAGTCCAGCAGCTACATTCCTAACCTTGGGTGCACATGGGGCTTCTGCCCCGGAGTTGGAGCTGGGGTTACAGCCACGGGAATGCCTTCCCGAGGGCACACGACATTCCTGGAGGAGACCAGGAATACACAAAAGTGGAGAGGAAGGTGGGCTCGGATTACGTTAGGACTGTCCCCTGAGGGAGTTCAGGTCCCCATATAGAAACGCACCACCCCTTGGGGCAGCAGAGATGGGAGGGACACCCAGCTCTGTTCCCATCTGTGTAAACAGGGCAGGAGCCAGGCTGGCTGCTGGCAGGGGTGGTGGGAGGGGGGGCGGGGGGAGGCGGTGGTGGCAGGGGGAGGGGGTTGGAGAGAGGTAGAGGGAGAGCCCAGAGCACAGCTGCTCCAGCCATGGTGGGGAGCCAGATGGCAGAGGCTGCAGGGCTGGCTCACGTGGCTTCACGGGACCTGTGGGACAGAGAGGGCCCAGGGCACAAGTGGCCTGAGGATGACAGTGCTGCTGTAGTGGGGGCTCTCTGGTTACAGATTTGACCATGATGAAGGCCAGCCCGGGAGAGTGGCTGAGGAGTGACGGGCTGGCACAGCCTCTGTGACATAGGGTGGTCCCCGTACTCTGGCCCCCAAGCAATCTCTGAGAGGGGTCCTGGCCTCCTCAACTAGAGCATAAACTCCCAGGCCACGGGCCAGCCTCATCGTGACCTGGCTCCTGCCTCTTGGACAGGGGAGTCAAGAAAGTCACTCTGATCCTCACTGAATGAGGACTCAAAGAGCTCCTTGAATCCAGAGGATAGAACCAGAGGAAATGAGCCCCAGCCATGGTAAGACGTATTCTAGTTAGACACCAGGAAACACTGGTCTGGGATGCTGAAGGGGGTAGTAGCTATTTCTGGGGAAGAAAAAACCCACCCTCTGTCTCTTGACAACCTGCCTCAACTAGAAGAAACATGGTGGGGAACCTCTGTCCCATTTCTTCACTAGTACCTCCATCCTGTCTCACCTACATTTTGGTTCCCTCTCTCCTTTCCTGCTCGTCTCCCTCTTCTGCCTTCTTTGTGTGAGTGGGACAAACCCCCCCCCACCACCACCACTTGTCCCAGTATTTCTGGGGACCTTTGAGCTTGGCCATACTCAATTCAGCCAATGTTTGCTGAGCCCTACACCTGCCTCATGGAAAGATCACATAGTTAAACCAATGCCTATACCAAAGGCAGAGAGTAACGGCCATGAGAAAGGTAAAGCCAAGGTAATGGGGCTCAGAGACCACAGCTCCCCAGGGTCAGGGAAGTCTTCAGAGAGGCGGCAGGCTAACAGAAACCATTGAGACAGGGGCATTTGGGGCAGAGAGAACAGATGAGTGATAGAGAGAAGCAGAGAGTGGAATATTCCAGAAACGGCAGGTAGACTAGGCTGCAGAGGTGGGGTGAGCAGGGTCTGGTGAGATAAAAGGAAGGTCGTGAATTTCAGAATGAATGATTTGTACTTAATTGCGTAGGCAATAGGAAACTATTGAAGGTTTCAGAGGAAGGGCATGACATTATGTGGGCTGGGACTAGGAGGGTTTCTAGATTTAGCTCCTATCCTGGGATCTCGTGAAGGGCACTTGGCCCCAATTCTGAGCTCACGGGCTTCTCAGAGGTTCCCGAGGGGAGCAGACAATCGGCGTCTCCAATGTCACCTTTTTGGTGAGGCCTGTCCTGATGACCGTATTTAATAATCAAACTCCCCAGGCCCTCGCATCCCCTCTCCTCCCCTGTTTTTCCACTGGATTTATCTCCTACCACCCTTTGCCCATAGTTTATGCTGTTTATTGTCTGTCCTCGCCCTCATTAGAATGAAGGCCCCATGAGGGCAGGGTCTATGTCTATCTGTCTTGCTGCTGAATATTCCAGTGTTTAGCATACCGCTTGGAATCCCAACAAATTCATTCACTTGTTGAATGAATAAAGCAAAACAGGCCTCCATGCAGGAACCAGCGTGGTCTACTGTGTTCCCTCTCTGTTACTTCACTCCTGGCTTCCTGAGCGTGGCAGCACCGGCGTGGAAAATCTCTGTGAAAGCCAGACAGAGCTCTGCTTCTTCTCCACCGAGCCTCGCGCCCTTGCCAGGATTCGGAGATTTCGACTGTTCTCTCTCCCCTCCCTTGCTAAAGATACCACCGCTTTTCTTCATCTTAGAGTGGAGGCCAAGCGAGGAGATTTTCAACTAAGGAAAGTGAGAGGCTTGCAGGACAGAGGCAGCTGCACCTGGCAGCTTGGAAGAACACCTCTGGATGGAGCAAAATGACCACAAGTTACAGGGTGCCCCACCCCCTGTAGGCACTGTACAGGTGCCCCCTGGGCACTTTGATCCATTTTGGCCTCCCATCAATACAATGGAATGGGTACTGTTCTCCTATTTTATAGATGGAAAAATAGAGGCTCAGAGAAGCTAACTGACATGGCCAAGGTCTCCCCACCCAGTGAGGAGCCTGGTTTTGGACATGAGTCTGTCCTACTTCAACCTGGTGCCCGCTCTTCTGTGGCACGAGCCTCTCTTCTGCCAGGGAAGCAGTGAGGTGCGGGATGCGGGGCTTGCCAGGTTTCCTGACCAAGGTGCCACGTTGCGGGTGGTTTCTGCTGGCCTTGGGCTTCCCACCTGAGCTATGGGAGCTGAGGTTCTGGCTACTTCCCAGGGATGGATGAGGACAAAGACGCCGCGTCTGCCACCTGGCTGGAACTCATCCGAGTGTGAGTTGTAACTGCGGTCACTGCCTGCTCTAGCCTGTGGCCGGGCATCCCCTCCTCACTCTGACATGTACCAGGAGGGCTGGAGCCCGAATGGCGCCCCCTGCACGTGAGGCCCCCGCAGCTCCGGGGGAAACCAAATCTGCCCCCTGGGCAGATGCGGCGACAGACAACCAGGGCTGCTCCTGTCGGGGCACGACGGGGGAGGCAGAAGAGCCTGGATCAAGCCCCCAGCTGTGGGGTTGCCAGGGGCTGTGCTTCCATTCCTTAGGGACTCAGTTCACCCACCTTGAGGGTGGAAACCCTCTCTCTCAGCAAACACTACTGACTCGTTATTATGTGCAAAGAAAACAGTAAAGCTGCTGCTTTTGAGGCCCTTAAAGGACAGGTCAGACACAGTCACTGAATGGGCAATGGGGAGCCATGGTGGTTTTGGAGCAGGGCAGAGAGATGACTACTTTGCTTTAGGGAGGTTAATCAGGAAGCAGAGTGTGGCTTCTGTAGTGACCAGGGCTAACATGGGTCAGCACTCACTGAGTGCTGGAGGTTGTTCCAAGCGCTTTACAGATATTAACTTTAATCTCTACATCACCCTGGGGGACTGCTGGTATCCCCATTTCACAGATGAAAAGACTGGCGTACACAGAGATCACAAAGCTAGTGGGTGGTGGCATTGGGACCTGCGCCCTCCTTGCTCCCGAGCCTGCGCTCTCCACCACAATTCGATGCTGCCTCTCGGGGCAATCTAGACCAGGCGGACCAGGGTCCAGTGCGGGCTGGGGGGTGCGCATGGCCAGAAAGATGGACGTGAACCACTCGCCTGTGGCTAAGACTCCTTGACCTGGAGAGCTCTCACAGGCCGGGCCAGGAAATTATAAAGGGAGACACAGAAAGGAACTCTATCTATGATCGCTTTTATCGATAATGGCAACAATCACAGTGTTCTTGGCCAATAGCTTACACAGCGGTTAACTTCTTTGGTAGAAAAGAGATTTTAGAGACTCTCAGATAGATCTTATTACTGTGAGAGCCTGTCTTGACTACCCAATCCCTTCTTGATTTGATTGATTGATTGATTGATGTTTATTTATTTTTGAGAGAGAGCTAGAGCACACACAGGGAAGGGGCAGAGAGGGAGACACAGAATCCAAAGCAGGCTCCAGGCTCTGAGCTGTCAGCACAGAGTCTGACATGGGGCTTGAACCCACAAACTGTGAGATCATGATCTGAGTCACCCAGGCACCCCCCTTCTTGATTTTATTAATTTACTTAAACTAGGGAGAAAGCCTCACTGTGATGCTAACTTGGCTTTAATGCCCTCTGCTTGGGATGTCTGATCACTGCCAGTGTCCCTGTCACAAAGGGGGATGAGTTGCTACAAGTCACTGGGTAGGTGGAAGGAGGGGAAAGGACTGGGGGTCCTCCTGGCTGAGGCTGGGCAGGGAGGAAGGGGCTGAACCACGAAGGGCTGCCTGAGACCCAAGGGCTTTCGGTGCTGTTTTGACGAGATTACAGCTGGTTCCTTAGACATGTTCAGCTACAACATTGTCAACAACACTATTGATATTATGCTTGAGAGGTTAAAAGAGACTGAGGTTGGATTATATCACTAAGATCCCTTCCAGTTCTAAGAGTCTATGGAGATACCATCTGTCCCAATCCCTGTGTCTGGCTGCGTTCTAGGCCTGTCCCAAACCAGGCTCAGCTGGGCAGGAGCCAGTCGAGACCCAGCTAAGGGTTCGGAGTGGGTGTTTCTTCAGGCAGGGGACATCCTACCGGAGCCAGAGTAGCCTTTGGCCCCCTTCCCAGGCTTTGGGAGTCAAGGTCACCTGGGGCAGTGTCCTTTGGAGAGAGGACTGGGCTTTCCTGTACCTCTTTCAGGTTGTGGGTTTAGGAGGGTTTAGGGAGAACCTTCACCCAAGCACTGACTGGAAAGCCACAGGACATGGGCAGTGGGGTGGTCACATTTCCTGAGCCTGAGAGAGAGTTGGCACGAGGGTCTTAGCACGGCTGGGTGGGATGGCTGCAAGGGCACCTACCTGGACCAGCAGGTGAGGTTTGTGGCTCAGGCAGATGGGTGGTTCACTGGCCCTCCCTCCTCTTGATCCGTCCTCAGGTACTTCTGAGCGGCCCAGCCTTGTCCCTGCTCAGTTCCTGACAACGAAGGTGGTTCCTCCAAGGCTCTGTGGCATAGGGACAACAAAGCACTCTCAGGTCTCCCCAGCCTCCCCAAGCCAAGCACCCTCACCCAACATGCTCGTCAGCATCTTCTCATGAGGCCTGCCTCAGGGGAGTTCTCCTGGAGCGAGGAGCACCCCAGATGAAGCCATGACCCCCCAGTCTGCCCTATCTCCACATCCAGCTGCCCATCCCTGAGGTGGGTGAGCCAGGAGCCACCCTTCATCCCAGGTGAGCATGAGCCTGGGGATGCACTGTTCTAGGAGTCCAAGCACCGAGGTCCCCTCTGCCACTTCCCTCCTGGTGACTTGGAGCACCCCCACTTTCCCACACGGGGGCCTTCAGCCTAGATACCCAGACACCGCGAGCAGCGCTGAGCTGGGGAGCTCAGGGGGGCCCATAAGCAGCAGGGGATTTCAAGTAGCATCGTAGGAGTCCCAGCTCTGCCCCCAGCCAGGGGCCCTGGGCAGCTGCTGAAACCTCACTAGGCCTCATTTCCTTTGGCGACATCTCTTCAGCCCTTCCAGATTTAAAATTACAGATGTAACAAGAGGGAACCTACTGAGAAACAAATTTAAAGAGATAGTTCAGGGTGAGGCATTTAAACGTTATTCTCCCTTTCTAATTGCTTTCTTTTTCTTTTTAAATTCTGAAAATAACACGGTTGTAGGGGAAAAAAAAATCAAATGCACCGTGAAACCTCCCCCTGCGACCCCAAACCCCACTCCACTTCCAAACAGAGCCACACTTCCTGCTGTGCATTTCTGCAAAAATGTTCCCATAAATAATGACAAATACATATGTGTGCCTGCCTCTTTATTTTAAACTCAGCCAGGAACATATTTCCAGTACTCTGCTTTGTTAACACACACCACACGTCCCCACATACCAGCACAGACAGAGCCTTCATTTTTGCGGCAGCTCATGCGTTCCGCTGAAAAATGCACTTATAATTTATGTGAATCCATCCTCGTCGATGGATGCTTAGGTTGTTTCTACCTTTCTGCCGCGCAAAGCGGCAAAAAACGTCTTTGGTTATAATCGTCGTGCACGTGTGTGAGGTTAGCTGGAGGATAAATCCCCAGGGGTAAGGAGCCGAAGGTTAGGTGGGCCTGAAATTCTGTTTCCAAATTGTCTTCCAAAGAGGATGAGCCAGTTTGAACTGCCCAGCCACGCACGAGAGTGCCTGTTGCCTCCAACCTCGACAACACTGTGCGTTTTCCAGTTTTTTTAAAGTTTGCCAGTGTGAGTGTTGAAAAATGGTTATGGTTTCAGTGTGTAATTCTTTAATTATCAGAAAGGGCAGACATTATCTTCATGTTTATTGATTAACTGGCCTTTGCGTTTTTCTGTGAACTGCCTATGTCCTTTCCAATTTATCTCACTGATTTTTAAAAGGTTTTTCTAAACTAAGGCAATGAATTAACTTTTTGTCATGTGTATTGCAAACTGTCATATTCTTTTTTACTTTATTTATGCCATCTTTTGCACAAAATTTCAGATTTTTCTGTAGTGAAAAATATTTCTTACTAGAGCATCCTAAGAATCATTTGCCCCTGTTTACCACTAGTACTGTTAGGGTTTTCTTTCTTTCTTTTTAATCTTTCCTTCTTTCTAATCTTTTTTTTTTCTAGAATATATTTTGGTGTAAGGAGTATAGTACGGCCCAGCTTTCTTTCTTTCCCCCAAGGGGCTAGATAGTTGTCCCAAAGTCACGTATGAATAATCTCTTCCCTCCCTCCACCCAGTCACCCTCTTTCTAAATTTAAAATCTCAATTTAAGGGGCGCCTGGGTGGCGCAGTCGGTTAAGCGTCCGACTTCAGCCAGGTCACGATCTCGCGGTCCGTGAGTTCGAGCCCCGCGTCGGGCTCTGGGCTGATGGCTCGGAGCCTGGAGCCTGTTTCCGATTCTGTGTCTCCCTCTCTCTCTGCCCCTCCCCCGTTCATGCTCTGTCTCTCTCTGTCCCAAAAATAAATTAAAAAAAAAAAAATCTCAATTTAACTATGTAGTAGGATGGATACAAAGAGCATGACCTCTGAGTCAAGTGCTGGTTCAAATTCTAGCTTCACTGGATCTAAGAGAAGTTACCTAACCTTCCTGTGCCTTGGTTTCCTCATCTGAAAATGGTAATAACAATAGCACCGTCTATTGTGAAGATTAAGTGAGTTATTTCAGGTAAAAGGTGCAGAAAAATGCGAGTATGCGCTGTCTATAAGAGACTCACCTCAGCTAGCTGTAAGGACACACATGGGCCACAAGCAAAAGGATGGGGGATGACCCTGTATGCAAATGGTAACTGAAAAAGAGGAGGGGTGGCCATACTTCCATCAGACACAGTAGACTAAGAGTCCAACACTTCAGCAAGACACAAAGAAGGATATTACATATTGATGTAAGGGTCAATTCTCCAGGAAGTTATAATAATTATAAATACATATGCATCTAACAGCAGAGCACCCAAATAGGTGAAGCAGACAGACAGAATGGAAGGGAGAAAGAGTAACTCAGTAACAGTAGGAGATTTTAATAAACCACTTTCAATAATGGGCAGAGCAACCAGACAGAAGATCAATAAGGAAACAGAGGACTTGAATATACCCAACACTACAGACCAACTGGTCCCAGCACACAGGTGCAGGACACCCCACCCAACGGCTGCAGAACACACACTCTTCTGGAGTGCACAGACTGTCCCAGGACTGGTCACGTGCTAGGCTACAGGTGAAGGGCGTCCTACTGTGCCTGGCACATGGGAACCACTTCGTGTCAGCGATTACTGTCATCCCTGCTGTCTATCAGACGTGCGTGGGTCTTTGTCTGGATAAACTTCTGTTCCATTGATCTGGGAGCCATGCCACCACTTGACAAATATTTATTACCATTGCCAGGCCCCATTCTAAGTGCTGGGGAACCAGGAGTGAACGGCAGTAGTAAGAATCTGCTCTTGCCACCTCTGCTTAGACTGACTTCTAATTATGTTTAGCACTTTTACTGATATTATAAATGCTTCTTTCCATGATATAAGACGCTAAAGTTTATATGTAATAGAACTATACATTGTTGTCTTTAATATTTATTAGCCGCCATCTTACTATATTTTTTTATTATTTCTCCTAGTTTTTCAGTGGATGATCTTGTTCTTTTTTCCTTCAGGTGGTCAATCTCATCATCTAAAGCTTTAATTGATAAATTGGCCTCCTTTTATAACTTTTATTTTCAAAATTTGTATTGGATTGTTCAATACTTCTAGAGAAGTATTAAAGAATGTTCAAGGTAATAGTGGTCCTTTTCCCCTTGTATGTGTGTATATCTGTACACACACACACACACACACACACACATACACATGCATAAAATTATGTTAAGGAATATCCATCTACTCCTATTAAATAAGAGTTAAAATTGAGACCTGGAGTAGCCCAAGCAATCTTGAAAAAGAAAAACAAAACTGAAGTTATCACAATTGCACATTTCAAGTTATATTATAAAGCTAAAGTAATCAAAACAGTATGGGACTGGCACAAAAATAAACACATCCATCAATGGAATAGAACAGAAACCCCTAAAATAACCCCAAAATTATAAGGCCACTTAGACTTTGGCAAAGGAAAAGCGAATATCCAATGGTAAATGGTAGTCTCTTCAACAAATGGTGTTGGAAAAACTGGACAGCCACATGCAAAAGATTGAAACTGGACCACTTTCTTACACCATACACAAAAATAAATTCAAAATGGATTAGAGACCTGAATGTGAGACCTGAAACCATAAAAATCCTTGAAGAGAGCACGGGCAGTAATTTCTCTGATATCAGCCGTAGCAACATTTTTCAAGATACATCTTTTGAGGCAAGGGAAATAAAAGCAAAAATAAACTGCTGGGACTACATCAAAGATAAAAAGGTTTTGCACAGTAAAGGAAACAACTAACAAAACTAAAAGGCAACCTACTGAAGATATTTGCAAATGACATATCCACTAAAGGGTTAGTCTCCAAAATATACAAAGAACTCAATACCCCCAAAACAAATAATCAAATTAAAAAAATAGGTTAGAAGTCATGAACAGACATTTCTCCAAAGAAGACATACAGATGGCCAACAGACACATGAAAAGATGCTCAACATCACTCATCATCAGGGAAATGCAAATCAAAACTACAATAAGCTATTACCTCACACCTGTCAGAATGGCTAAAATCAACAATAGAGTGTTGGTGAGGATGTGGAGAAAAAGGAACCCTCTTGCATTGTTGGTGGGAATGCAATCTGGTGCAGCTGCTGTGGGAAACAGTATGGAGGCTCCTCAAAAAATTAAAAATAGAACTACCCTATTATCCAGTAATTGCATTACTTGGTATTTACCAAAGCAAACAAACAAAAAACCCAAAAACACTAATTCAAAGGGATACATGTACCCCTATGTTTATTGCAGCGTTATTTGCAATAGCCAAACTATGCAAGCAGTCCAAGTGTCATCCATAGATAAATGGATAAAGAAGATGTGGTATATTTATATGTATACATATATCTGTGTTATATATATACCGTTGCAATATATACCATTATATACAGTGTGTGTGTGTGTGTGTGTGTGTGTATATGTATTCCATTATATATATTACATTGTGTATTTGTGTGTGTATATATACATATATATACATATATACAATAATATATACATATAATAGTATATATATAATACTATGTGTGTGTATACACACACACACACACAATGGAATATTATTCAGCCATAAAAAGCATGAAATCTTGCCATTTGCAACGATGTGGATGGAGAGTATTATGCTAAGCTAAATAAATCAGTCAGCAAAAGACAAAATACTGTATGATCTCACTCATATGTGGAATTTAAGAAACAAAACAAATGAGCAAAAGGAAAAGGGAGACAAACCAAGAAACAGACTTTTAACTATAGAGAACAAACTGATGGTTATCAAAGGGGAGGTAGGTGGGGGGTGGGTGAAATAGAGAATGCAGATTAAAGAGCACACTTATATGATGAAATAAACTAAAATGAAAAAAAAATAACATGATAAAAACACTTAAAAAGAAGAGTTACTATCAGGGACATATTTTGAATTTGTCATAAAATGCCTTTAAGGCCTTTTTAGCATTTATGGAGCTGTTTATGTGATTTTTTCACCTCTTTTGACCTATTGCTTTGTTTAAGATATTTGTTTGTGGTGTATTTGTTTTTTAAACATAACACTGTATGATCCTATTTGTTAATACTAATTTATGAATTTTGCACCAATATTCATAAATTCAATTTTTTCCAGTAATTTTTATCTTTTTCTGTGTTCTTTGTCAGTGTCACACTGGCTTCATAGAATAACTTGGAACCTCTTCTTCTCATGGTCTGGTATGGTTGATCACCCTTAAATAATGTAGAATCATCCCTTTCTTGAAGGTTTGATAAACCTCAGGTTTTTGGGATTTTATGAAAACTCAGTTTTCTTCATGATTATTGGTCTGTTGAGGCTTTCTAGTTAGTTCTTCTGCTGGGGTCAAACTGGTGATTTATATTTTCTCAGAAAACTATCAGTTTCAGCTTGTTTTCAACTGAATTTACATGTAGTCTAGGACAGTATCCCCCAAGAATTCTTTCTCTGTTCCCTGGCTTAGTGGGGTATTTCCCCATTTTAATGTTCAATTTTATAGATTTGGCTCATTCCTCCCCAACCCCCATTAGATTACTTAGACTTTAAAAAAAAATCACCAAATTGACACATGCTGTTCAAGCAGTAGCCTACTGACTATGCACACAGCCCAGAAATACAGGAGCTGGAATCAGGGACGAGAATGAGGAAGGAAGGGGCAGCTTGACAAACACAAGTTATTCAACAAACATTTAAAACGTGCAGAGTGATTCCTATCAAAATAACACCAGCGTTCTTCACAGAGCTAGAACAAATAATCCTAAAATTTGTATGGAACCAGAAAAGACCCCGAATAGCCAAAGCAATTTTAAAAAAGAAAACCAAAGCTGGAGGCATCACAATCCCGGACTTCAAGCTGTATTACAAAGCTGTAATCATCAAGACAGTATGGTACTGACACAAGAACAGAGACTCAGATCAATGGAATAGAATAGAGAACCCAGAAATGGACCCACAAAACATATGGCCAACTAATCTTTGACAAAGCAGGAAAGAATATCCAATGGAACAGAGACAGTCTCTTCAGCAAATGGTGCTGGGAAAATTGGACAGCGACATGCAGAAAAATGGACCTGGACCACTTACTTACACCATACACAAAAAGAAACTCAAAATGGATGAAATCCCTAAACGAAAGACAGGAAATGATCAAAATCCTCCAGGAGAAAGCAGGCAAAAACCTCTTTGACCTTGGCCACAGCAATATCTTACTCAACACGTGTCCAGAGGCAAGGGAAACAAAAGCAAAAATGAACTACTGGGACCTCATCAAGATGAAAATCTTCTGCACAACAAAGGAAACAATCAGCAAAACTAAAAGGCAACCAGGGAATGGGAGAAGATATTTGCAAATGACATATCAGATAAAGGGTTAGTATCCAAAATCTATAGAGAACTTATCATAGTCAACACCCAAAAAACAATCTAGTGAAGAAATGGGCAAAAGACATGAATAGACACTTCTCCAAAGAAGACATCCAGATGGCCAACTGACACTTGAAAAAATGCTCCACATCACTCATCATCAGGGAAACACAAATCAAAACCACAATGAGATACCACCTCACGCCTGTCAGAATGACTAACATTAACAACTCAGACAACAACAGATGTTAGCGAGGATGCAGAGAAACAGGAACTCTTTTGCACTGCTGGTGGGAATGCAAGCTGGTGTAGCCACTCTGGAAAACAGTATGGAGGTTCCTCAAAAAATTAAATATAGCACTACCCTATGCCCAGCAATTGTACTATTAGGTATTTATCCAAGGGATACAGGCGTGCTGTTTTGAAGGGGCACATGCACCCCAATGTTTATAGCAGTACCTATTGACAATGGCCAAAGTATGGAAGGACCCCAAATGTCCATCAATGGATGAATGGATAAAGAAGATGTGGTATATATATACAATGGAGTATTACTCAACAATCAAAAAGAATGAAATCTTGCCATTTGCAACTACGTGGATGGAACTAGAGGGTATTATGCTAAGCATAATTAGTTAGAGAAAGACAGAGAAATTAGTCAGAGAAAGACAAATATCATATGACTTCACTCATATGAGGAATTTAAGATACAAAACAGATGAACATAAAGGAAGGGAAGCAAAAATAATATAAAAACAGAGAGGGGGACAAAACATAAGAGACTCTTAAATATACAGAACAAACTGAGGATTGCTGGAGGGGTTGTGGGAGGGGGAATGGCCTAAATAGGTAAGGCGAATTAAGGAATCTACTCCTGAAATCATTGCTGCACTATATGCTAACCAACTTGGATGTAAATTAAAAAATAAATAAAAATTTTAAAAAATTACAGAGAGTGGCTCAGTTGGTTAAGCACCTGACTTTGATTCAGGTCATGATCTCCCAGTTCATGAGTTCGAGCCCAACATCGGACTCTCTGCTGTCAGCATGGAGCCCATTTCACATCCTCTGCCCCCCTCTCCTGCTTGTGCTATCTCTCTCTGTCTCTCTCAAAAATAAATAAATAAACTTTAAAAAAAAGTATTAAAAAGTGCAGAGAGGGGCGCCTGGGTGGCTCAGTCGGTTGAGCATCTGACTCTTGATTTTGGCTCAGGTCATGAACTGCCCTGACAGCAAGGATTCTGCTTGGGATTCTCTCTTTCTCTTTCTCTCTCTGCCCCTCCCCCGTGCTCTCTCTCTCTCTCTCTCTCTCCTTAAATAAATAAACACTTAAAAAGTACAGACAGCCCATGCACACATACCCTGTCCTTGAACACTCTGCATCTCCTTGTCACAAGTCCCCATACCTGGTAGAACCTGACAACCCCCACCCTGCCTTCAATGCCCAGCTGTCACCTCCTCTTGGAACCTTTCCTGGCTTCCCTGGGAAAAGCTGACGCCTTTCCTCTGACATTCAAGATTACTTTTTTTTTTTTTAATTTTTGACATTTTTTTTAAAGACTTTATTTTTTTAAATTAATCTCTGCACCCAAGGTGGGGGGGCTCAGACTCACAACCCTGAGATCAAGAGTCACACTTTCCTCCTGCTAAGCCAGCCAGGCATCCCTAATTTTGAAAAATTTTAAACACAGAAAGTTAAAAGAATAAAACCAATGGAATTAACCAATGGTAACATTCTATCATTTTTGCTTCAGATCTTGTTTGTTCAAAGCAGCATTACTGACGAATTAAAAGTCCTTCCTTCTACCCGCCAGCACCAGTTCCTTCTTTCCCTTGCCAAAGACCACAAGTGTGAATATTGCAACATGTTTGTATCCATAAATCATAAATAGTGTTATTTCCATTAAAATTAAGTGTTCATGAACGACATTATTCTGCAATTTCTTATTTATTGCAATATTGTTTCAGATGTACTTGTGTTAACACAGATAGTTGTGTGTATTTATTGTGGTATAAGTTACAAAACAAAGAAGTCCCCAATTACATATATTTTAACTGCTGCCTAACATCACAGTTTTAGTTGTCTACTCCATTATTGAAAATACTGAGGTGGAGACCTCTTTTGTGTTTCCAACGTTGCTGCCCTAGATGTCCTTGGGACTGTCTCCTCACGCATACATGTGAATTTCTCTAGGTAATTATACACCTAGATGCAAAACTGTTGGCCATCAAGTGTGTACATTTTCAGCTTTAAATGCCATTGCCGAAATGTCCCCTGGTGCCTTGTCCTGCCATTATTACAGCATTTCTGCAGCTGTCATCATTATCGGTTGACTTGCCTACCTGCCCCCTCCCCACGAGTTACCGGAGGGCATGTGTGTGCCTGGCTGGCACTCAGTGAATGCTTGACAAATGAAAGGGTGAGCTCACTGTCTAGCACAAGAGACGGACTCTAATGGGACAAGTGCATTAAAGGCCATGAGACTGGCCCTGGCTGGGATCCAGTGAAGGCTTCATGGAGGCAGTGGCATTCGAGCTGGACTTTGAAGGGCAGGGGGGGCCTGACCAGATGAGGATGGGGATGAGGCCAAGGACTGGGCTGGGAGGAGGGGGTGGGTGGAAGCTTTGATTTGCCAGGGTGGGTGGTTCTTAGCTGAGCTGGGTGAGCGGGAGTGGGGAGGAGGGGTACAAAGCCAAGTGTGTGTATTTGGTAATCTTCAAGGTGATCGGAGCCATCCCCTACCCCGCGCAGGAAGAGACTCTGAGCCAGAGCAGAGTGTGTGGGAAGGGGGAAGGAAGCAGGAAGGCAGGCAGAGAAAGGTCATTTGGGTTTAATCCAAGCTCAATCTTCAATGGCAGGCTCCTGGGAGCCAGTAAGAAGTGACTAGGTCAGGGGCGCTTGGGTTCAATCGGTCAAGTGTCTGACTCTCGATTTCATCCTAGGTCATGATCTCACAATTTGTGAGTTCGAGCCGGCATCCACTCCGCGCTGAGCCTGCTTGTGATTCTCTTTCTCCCTCCCTCTCTGCTCCTTCAGCACACACACACTCTCTCTCTCTCAATCTCAAAATAAATAAACGTAAAAAAAAAAAAAAGTGACTAGGTCAGAGCTGGGCTCAAAGATGATTCCCCTGATAAGCAGGCATATAGCTGTGATACCCAGGCCATGGAATAGGCTTGCTCCACCCAACCTCTCTCCCTCCTCTGTCTCTGGGGACAGATCAGGCCACCACACCTGGACTTCCTCCCCAGACCCACAGGACAGCACTGGGACTTGGGCCCCTCCGCCTCCTCCACTCTGCAGCTCTGGGAGCCCAGGCCATGGCTTCCTGTCCCCTCCATCCGGGCTGGTCCATACCGGTTCCCCAGGCCAGGGGACTGGGGAGAGCCTCCAGGAAGATAGGAAACCGAATCTGCTCTCCCTGCCTCACTCAGCCCCTCTGACCAAGCCCACTGTGTGTCCCGGGGCATGAGGGGAGGGTGGAGAGGGCCTCCCGTTCTTCCATTTCCCCCGCTGTCCTTCAGCAGAGCCCAGCTCTGGGCACCCTGCCCGGAGTGGAGGGGAAGGGGAGAAACGCACGACCTTCACTTCCAAGTCCTTTTGTCTTAAGCTACTTCAGCAAAACCATGAGCAGCAGCAAATAGCAGGTGACCGGAGGATGTGCCGGCTGTGCTCTGGGGAGAAGGGACACTCCGCTGGAGTCAGACTGGCCTGGAGCCACTTTGGGTTCGGCGCTTTTGTGCCTACGTGTGGGTGTGTGCAGTTGTGGTCATTAAAACCTCTCTGAGCCTCAGTGTTCTCATCTATCAAGTGGGCTCCTCACACCTGCTCTGCCCCTCCCCCGGGGCGTGCAGAGGATTAAAAGGAGTAATGAGGAATGTGAGGTCACTGAGTGGCACCAGGACCTCAGAGTGGGGACGTGGTTCAGGCTGTTGCTCCGTTGCCTGAGAAGCTCTCCGCAAAGCCTGGCCTAGTTTGCAGGCCTGCGCACACGAGGTCCCAGCTCAGAAGGGATCCTGGGCCCAACAACAGCTTGTCTGCGGTACCGAAGGACAGACATTCCCCCACGCCTGCCCTCCACACCCCACACACACCCTCTGCTTCTGAGAAGACCTCCCCATCTGCCAGCTCTTTTGGAGGGGACATCTCAGTTCAAACAGTGCCAGAGGCAGTCAACACTGTTGATCAGCACTGTCACCAAAGCGTGGCCAGACAGCCCAGAGTCCCTGGGCAACCCACCACTGAGCAAGTAAAGGGGGAGCACACGGGAAGAAGGGGGCTCCTGGTCACTAGGCATGTGCAGGCACGTGCACCTTTCTCCTTATGGCCATTCATCCTCCAGCTGGCCCTTTGCAGTAGGGACTATTTCACTTCGCTGTGAACACAGAGGTGAAGCGAGCAGATAATGAAGCAGGTGGAAACTCAGCTCCCAAGTGCCCCCTGGACAAGATGTCTCTGTGTGCCTTGTTCTCATGCTCCCGTGCCCCCCCCCCCCCACAAAGCAGCCGGTTTCCCCATGGGGCTCAGCTGACCTCTGAAGCATTTCCAGCCTATTGTCAAATCATCGCCACTCAGACGCCTGAGGTGATGAGACCTCCACATCAAAAAGCAACCAACAGCCATACCCCTGCCAACCAGCCATCTTGCTCATCTGTATCTCCAAAGACCTCAGGACGCCTTTCTCTTTTGACAGGATCTCATGGCCTGAGGCCAGCATCCCTCTGGCGGGCACAATCTAAGGAGACTCAGCCAGAGTGCAGAGCGGCCTCCTGTCTCCAGGGCCGCCTTCCTTGCCGAGGCCATTCGGTGAAGGCAGCACTCGTCTGGCTTCCCACTGGAGGCTGGCCTGGCCCCTCTGCCCCTGGTCCTCTGGATGCCAGAGCCCTGGCTTGGCATGAACAGGGGTCTGCAGGCACAGGGCCATGCCCTACCTCAGCCACCCCCAGCCCAGCTCTTCCGACCCCGTCTTGAGGGTGTTCATGCAAGACAGCAGAGTGAAAGGGTGGGAAAAGCAGACAGTGGGAGCCCAGGACACTTGGATCCTGGTTTTGCAAGCGGGTCCAGGCTTCAGTTCCCTTTCGGAACATGACGAATCACCAGGAGCAGGCAGGAGGTGAAAGCGGGCATCCCCTCCACCCCCGCTCAACCCTGCCTCTGCATGCTTCAGTACCAGCCACAGGGTGCTGGGAAGGAACATGGAGGCTCGGTTGCATTCCGTTCCCTAGAAACACGGGACACAGAGCTCTGGCCAACGGGTGCTCTTCTGAAGGGCCACCCTTGGTTTGCCCATGGCCGTCTAGACAGATCTAGAACAAGGACACACACGGTACCTCATGAGCTGCCCGGGTCCTCATCTCAGCTCCCCCTGGGACCCTATTTTGCACCAGTTCCACCCGCCAACTCATGGCAAGAACAAGGAGTCCGGTCCACACCACCCGTGCTGGCGTGTGAGTAAGCCAGGAAAACCAGTCTCTCCCAGGAGAGAGAGGAGGAGAGGACACGGGCCCCTGCCACAGGCAACACAGTGCACTAAAAGCTGCTGATCTCACTTCCTCAGAGTGCTTTCATTACTGCGGGTCCCAGAGCGAGCCTGCCCAAGGCCCTGAAGGCCCCCCGTGGACTCTCGCACCCTGGACGCTGTGTGCAAAGAGCTCTTATGCCTATTATCTCCACAGTTCTTCCACCAGCTGCTTCCCAGGAGGAGGCAGAGCTGAGAGTCTCCGGGATGTGAGAGTCAGTGGGGAAGATACCGGCCGGCAGCAAGGTCCACTGTGCCACCAGTCACCAGCATTTTAGTGCGTGGGAATCCTGTTAAATAGCACAGGCAGTCGAGGAAGGGGAATGGAGCCTTCAAGGGCCAAAACACAACTTGAGGTACGTTGGGGAGGGATGGCCTGCCTTCCAGGCCTTAGAAGGGTGGCTTCGACTGGCCACGGGGGAGAGGGCGCCCTCCACAGAGGAAACAGCCACGTTTTCCCCACAGGGGCTGGAAACAGATAGCTCCAATCTACACCACAGACTCCAGGAATAACACCGCCCATCTGTAATAAATGCTTGACATGTTTCCAGAGCCCTCCCACCCAACTGGGGAAGGTGTTTTCATGCCCAGTTGTCAGGAAAACCAAGGGCAGAGCGCCAGCCAACAGGGACTCTGGTCCAGAACCAGGTGCCATGCTCCTCTGCTGGTGGTTCTTCTGCCGCGAGCCAGGAACCTCTCTGCAGCCTGCCCCTGCTAACCAGGAAGGACAAACCACCAGCTTCCCAGGACTATGGAGCAGTGGCCTTTCTCCTGGTAAAGGGCTGGAAAGGACCCTCGGAGCATCCAGATGCATGGCGGGTCCTCTTCTCTCTCTCGTATTGTACCATCACCCCATGGACAGCTAGTTCTGATTCGGTTTACTGGGAACATCATCGCTTCCCACAGGTCGCCCCAGGGATTGCTGGTGATTCATCATCAGGTAGCCCAAGGCAGAATCACCAGGGGCCAGCTTCAGGGGTCCTGTGCTCAGATAGTGTATCCGAAGAGCAGCAACTCATGAGCTAGGCACAAGGTAACTCCCTTTCACTCAGAATAAGGCTGGGTTGGGCACAAACTCCCTTCCTGTGATGAGAAGTAACTGAAGGCACTGGCCCCACGGGTCATCTCCCGGGGGCGACCACGGCTGCTGGTACCAGGGCAGGCGAGATAGCTGCACTTGGCTCCAGAGGCCCAGAGAAATGGTGTCTTTCCTGTGGGGGCACGATGGGAAGGCAACCAAGTGACTTTGGCTCTTCTAGCTGCTTCTTTTCCAAGTAACTTGAAAACATCTCGTAAAGGAGAAAGTGCTGAAGCTGTCCCCTCTCCCTGACACCCCCCTTCACCCCTTAGGAGGTACTCACAGCCTCACCCTACCAGGGCTGGGGGCTGGGGGACCAGAGGAGAGAGCAAGGGGCCTCATCCACAGCCCTGGGGTGGGCCAGGGAGTAAGAGACCTGCGTGTAGGTGAGAGACCTGGAGCAACTCGCTGCACCCTCTGTGCCTCGGTTTCCTCACCTGCACCATGGCGCTGGCTGGCTCCAGCTCTGAAATAAAACACAGCTCTCCCCCTACCTCAGTTTTCCCCCAGAGAAAGTCATCTGCCTCAGGCGGAAGGAAGACAAGGTGAATTCGGGAAAAGCTCACCTCCAAGAGCCACAGATCCAACAGCAGCCCATCCATTTCTCCCGGGGACAGGAGCTGGGGAGAGGCCAAGGGTGGGATGCTACACCACAGAGGGCGGTGTAGGGAGAAGGCCATCTTACCAACATGGTTCCCCGGCCTCTTCTCCAGTGAGACACAGGCCATCAAAGGAGAAAAAGTCCATCTCTTCATCCCCTGTCCTTCCCACCGCGGCCTGGGAACGTGCAGGTTTTCATCAAGGCTGGTACAGAGACTAAAGCCGGAACCGGGTTGCCCCCTTGGGCCTTCCTCTCCCAGAAGCCAACTCTCCTCTCCCTGAACCCACGAGGATAGTAGAGACCAACAGTTCGGTCTGCTCAGATGAACGTTTTTTTTGGGAGTAATTTTCTCCCGTCCCCGGACAATTCTTATCCCTGCGCTGTTCACACCCAGAACACCCCAAGCCCCATACAGAAGTTGCAACCTCCTCCATTCTCAGGGATGGGGCAAGGGGGGCGCTGGGGTGGGGCGGTGCTCCCCAAATTGGACCAGAGATCTAGAGAGCAAGACTGGCCCCTGCCCCTCCAGAGGACATCAGATCAAGGCAGTGCCTGGGAGGCCAGCTGTAGGACCTGCTAAGTGACCTTGGTGAAGCCACAGCACCCCAGGCCTCAGTTTCCCCAGGTCCATCGTCCAAATCCGAAGCTCCTCTCTCCAGGCCAAGATAAGGATGGAGGCAAGAACCTTTCCTTGGAAGAATATAAGGTGGCACCCTCTATCCCCGGGCCCAGGAGCCCAGCCCACCAGCACTGAATGAGACCTCCACCAGGCCGCGCAGCAGTGACGCTGTCAAAACTCATAACGGTGAAGTAGACTGCGGGGGAAGCGCACACCGCTCCCAGCCCAGCCAGTGGGCGGCACAGCCCCGGGGAATCCCTGGGTGGGGGTGATCCAGAGAGGCAACCCCACCTGGCTGTAATGCAGGCAGCGGCGGCGGCGGCGGCGGCGGCGGCGGCGGCGGCGGGGGCGGGGTAGGGGGGGTGCCTCCTGCCCCACCCTCCCCCCAACCCAGTGAAGATGGTCGACCAAGCCACGGCCCTCCCGGATACGCGGCTCATTCCACCTTTCCCTGGGTCCAGGCCGGCAGACAGCCTGCATGGCAAGGGTGTGTGGAGCAGTCTCCCCCCCCCCCCCCCCTCCCAGTCCGAGGTCCCGGAAAGCTGAGGGCAAGCAGTCCCTCCCCACCCCCTCCCCTGTCCAGGACCCGGATTCTGCGCCCCTTCTCCCGGCCGGAGCACTCCTGGCTCGTACCACCCGCGTGCTCACCGCATCTGCGCCCTGGGCGTCACGACCCAGCCCCAGGCAGGGTGCACCGGCCGCCGGGACACGGTGACAGGCAACACGCTCCTTACCTGGGAGGAGACAGCCAGCCGGTCCTCGTCGCGGGCCTGGTGAAGCCAGCCCCACCTGGCAAGGGACTGTCAGCAAATTCCCCTCTGCATCACCGCGGGAGCGGCATCCCGGCTCCTCCCCGGCAGGAGCCAACCTTGGCTCCGCCCCAAGACTGCTCTGACCCACGGGGGAACCCAGGCTGGATTATCTTATACGAAGCTCCAGGCTCCGCCTCAGAGACCCTGTAGTTACCAGGAACCATCTGCAAATTACCATTGCAAACGCACAAGGCTGCTGGTCCCTTGCTGCAATGGCTCCAGCACCCTCTGTTGCCCTGGGCCTCGGCAGCCGGCAGCCGTCTCGCTGCTCTCGGCCCACCCTACAGCCTCACCGCCACTCCAGGCTCTCCTCCGAGGCTTGTTCCCCTCCCCACGGATGCCAGCCAAAGCCAGAAAAGATGCACAGCCACACAAAGGTAGCAGGGTTCTGCCCCGCCCAGGGACCAGCTCCTGGCGCCCAGTGCCTGGTACCCAGTTCTGCCTCCTTCCCCAGCAAAGGAGAGGTCTACAAATTGGCCACAGCCCTGCCTAGGAGACCCAAAAGGAATGGGCTGGGTCATTTCCAGTGTGTTCGAGCCACAGTCCTGCATGTCTCCAGTTTCATTCAAGTCCTGGCTACTCTGCTGGAGACAACTGCTTAGGGGGCCTGGAGGCAGATACCAGTGTTTGAATCCCTAAAGATCGGTATACAGAGTGAGGGGTAACAGTGAACGCGGCCCTCACTTGCCCAGGCAGGGGCTCAGGCACATTAACTTAATAGACATTAGCCGTTATGGGTGCTTTCAGTGCAATAGCTAATGGGTGAGGAGGGCTGCGGAACAGTCTCTGAAAGGGACTCTCCCCAGTTTTATGACACTAAGATATTGCTTGGTAGGACTTGTTGGCAACAGGCGGAGAAGGCTATAGAGGAAGCAGTTGAGTACAAGGCTGGAGGGATGCTGGAGGGAGGGTAGCTGTGCTTCCATGGACTGGTTACCCCTAACACGCTGCACAATGGCCCCCTCCCAGACTGGTGCACCTTGGTTATGTCCTTCCCAGCCACGCACCTACTCCCCACCTCACAACTTGCTTCTTCTTACCCAGCCACCCTGTGAAAATCCAAAGTGAGCCACTAGACAGATTCTCTCAACATCTATCCATTTCTTCACTCACTCATTCATCCGTTTTTCATTTATGGGACAGGAAGGCTTTGGGACGTCTACTGTGCAGTGTCAACAGGACATCAGGGGCTAGGGTCCAGGCCCAGGCTCAGCGGTTAGTGTGCTGTGCGACCTTGGGTAGCTCACTCAGTCCCTCTGACTTTGTTTTCCCCTCTCATCTGTAATCCTGAGAGGGCTGGGCTAGCGGGAGTCTAAGGCCTCTCTGGCCCTAACACTTCTGGTACCGCTCCTAGGATAAGGGCTGGTGGGAACAAAGATAACCCCAGTAAATCCAAGAGCAGTGTTGAAGAGGCCTAGCTTCCTGGATTTGAATCTAAATATGGGGCTCAACCTCTCTGAGCATCACTGTCTACACATATAAAATGAGGGAAATAATAATAACCTTAAAGGCTGGTTGTGCGGACGACATGAGATATTGTGTACAAAACAGGTGCTCAGTGAAGAGTAGTAGTTGTTGCCATTGTTATGGTGCTGGTGCAGAGAGAAAAGCCTGCCCTCTCTTTTCTCTGCTTCCTCATCACAGAACTAGTGTCTTGACCCCAGGGTGGAAGGACTAAGCATCTTGTGTAATGAGGCTAATAGCTGTTCCTTTAGAAAGGTCCTGTGTTAAGTGGGAAAAAACATGGTTTTCAGACCCAGTTGAACCTTAGTTCAGAGCTGAGCTTTGTCTCTTACTCTCTCTGTGACCTTGTGTAAGTCACTTAACCACGCTGAGATTAACTTCCCCATCTGTCAGAGAGGTGCCCAGACACAAATCAAAGGAGCCCCATAATAGTACCTACTCCCATAGAGTGGCTAGGAGTATAAAGTGCCTGGAAGGTGCTTAACTCAGTTTTTCACATACAGAAGACCTGAGTCAGTGTCAGAAAGACCCAGATGAAAAGAAGGGAAGAGCCTACACTGAAATTCCCAGGCATCCTGGACCAAGTGTCCTGTGAGGAAACGGAGTTGTGGGTATTCTAGCCCAGACCAAGAGCTGTTTCAGCTCTCCAACCCCTTCACCAAGGTGCTACCCACACAGAATCGGTGCAACCAGCCTCCCTAGATGAGCTTGACCCTGGACATGCCCTCTGGTGGGAGCTGAGGCCAGAATGGAAGGCTGGAAGCAGGTCTTCAAAGACCTCCAAGACAAGGCACAGAAGTTTGGACTTTACTTAGACCAAAGGGAGCTATGGAAAGTTTTTGAGCAGAAGCAAGGGATAAGACTGATAAGACCCAAGACCTGGAAGGCATCACGGATATACCCGCAAAGAGGAGGAAGGAGGACCCAGGAAAATGCCACATGGCCTGTGTGTGACACAATCAAAGAGATGACCCCAATGTCCTAACCAATTGAACACCAACCTCCTAGATGAGTGTCAAGCCAGTAGAAGGTACTCAGTAAAGGTGGATAAGAATGAATAGCTGAGACTTTGTGGATTTGGGAGGCGTTTGAAGGAGAGGTGTTTCCAAACCGTGGATGCTGAGAACATTTTTCATGCTCTCACGTGGATTGAGGTAGGTGCTCCCTGAAAGACAATAACTGTTATGCTATTGTCTTTATGATTGCTTTGTTAACCTCCAGGATCTTGTCTGGGGACATAATCCAGAACAACAGCAAAGAAACCAAGGGCCTCTCAGCAACCCAAACAGTTGGGGTTGGAACCATCAAACTGTCAACATTGGGTGCTCTCTGTGCAGAAGAGCACCTTGTATCTTCAGTGAGAGCCCACCTACATTTACTCTACACACAATTTTAACAGACCCAGTGTAGCAGAGACTGCCAAGGGCCCCCTTATAATCTCTCCTTCCCATTTCCTTTTAGCACTAGAGCTTTCAAGATTAAAACTTGCATTCATGGCTCCCCTGCCAGAGACTACATATCCCAGCCTCCCTTGCAGCCAGGAGCAGCAATGGGACTAAGTTCTAGCCAATGGGATATGAGTGAATGTGCTTTGTTTCACTTCTGGACATTCTTAAAAGGAGGCTGCCTGCTCCCAGCTTCCTCTTTCCCCTTGCGTAGACTGGGCCATGGGCGTGGGGATGGAGGTGGGGGGGGGGGCAGCTTTGATGAAGCTGACAAGAGCAACATCCTAGGGTTGGTCAGTCAATCAGACACTAAGAACCTGTTTCATGATGACCCGGAAGAGAAGAGCCCTGGACTGCTGACCACAGAGACTGTTGTCTCTGTGACAACAGCTGAACCAATAGCTTAACTGATAAACCTAGTCTCCTGATTTTCAAGCCCACAGCGGAGGGGCAGGAAGAAGAAAAGACTCATAAAAAAGCAAGCACAGTGAAAGCAAGAGTAAGAGGACATAGAACAACTGTGAAACAAAGTCATTTAGTTCAGGGTTGCTCCAAGAGGCTTGGGGACATCCTTGTATTATAGGGTAGTGTTGGAAATGTGCTGAATCATTAGGGAAGATTAATTCTGAGCAAATATTTTATTTTAAAATGGAAGCAATGGTCTATTTAGAAAGTATTTCTTTTTATTTTTAATGTTTATGTATTTTTGAGAGAGAAAGCAGGGGAGGGGCAGAGAGAGGGGGACAGAAGATCTTAAGTGGGCCCCACACCGACAGCAAAGAGCCTGATGTGGGCTCAAACTCATGAACCATGAGATCACAATCTGAGCCGAAGTCAGATGCTTAACCAACTGAGCCACCCAGGTGCCCCTAGAAAGTATTTCTAATAAAAAATGATTAACATAAAATAAAATATATGCTTAATGGTTGGAACCTTCAGCATCCAGAAAATTCAGCCATCTAAAATGATAATTTTCTTTAAGAGTCAGAAAGCAGGAATTTTGATTTTTGATACTTACATTCTCTCCCACTAGATTATAGGTCAGATTATATCTTTTTTTTCTTTTTATTCCTAGTATCTAGCACAGTGCCCTGACTCAATAAATACTTCTTAATGGCAATGGGGGTGAAGTCTGTGTTATCTTATCTTATATCCCCGAGCTTAGCAAGGTCTTACTGATTTGGATTATTAATCAGTGACATTTCCTGAGGTCCTTCACCATTCTCATGAAGGGGTGCAAGCACATAGCCCTCACCAGAGTGTTATGGACTCATGGTGACTCTGGGACCTCCCCACTGTTGTCTAGAGATCATTGCATCAGAAACATTCCCCTGATAAAGGCCTACATGCACAAGGATTTCAATGGCAGAATTGAATGTAATTGCTAAAAACAAACGCAACTACACAACCTACACAACTGTTCATGGCCTTTCTGCACTGCCCAGATGAGATGTTCAGGAAAACTCGAAATGACAGGAAAAAGGTGGGAGACCCAGGAAAGAGTCATCTAGGTGTGCTCACTGCCTGTTTTTCATAAGTTTGACTCTACTGGTTTTAGGCTTCAAGGCAGGAAAGCTACACTAGAGTCCCCATCACCCCAGGCCTGGTGTGAGTTTAAGACTGCTGGGTGCTAGATAAGACTATGAGGGAGTAAGCAGGGGAGG
The DNA here is from genome assembly GCF_023721935.1 of Panthera uncia. NCBI lineage: Eukaryota > Metazoa > Chordata > Mammalia > Carnivora > Felidae > Panthera > Panthera uncia. The sequence continues at coordinate 24,632,158 of NW_026057582.1, forward strand.
GGGGCAGCGGGTCCAGAGGTGATGGGCACGAGACTCCACAGATTTTGCTATAGGGCCCAGAATGTAAACTCATTTTAAGGCAGAACCACATCACTATTCACACTATAAGTGACAATCAAGATACTCTAGGGTATCCCCTGTCCCCAAGGACCAAATCAAAGCTCTCCGAGAATGTGAGTCCATTTTTGGAACTTGGGTTTCTGTCACACACTCTAATCTGCTTTTCTGAAGAGAAAGGAATTTGCTTTCCTGTGCAGAAGGCAGAGGAGCACTGGGGAAAACTATTTTCCCAGTGTCTTCCATCTATCCAGACATAAGGTTGTAGATTTCAAGATAGAATAAGGTCTCAGACTGCAGTCCAGAAACATAGCAAAAACCCCTCATTGGAAGCTGGCATTCCCCAGGTTGGTGGGGCCAGAATAGAGAAGCCAGGTCCCAACAACAATTTGGCCCTCCATAGCAGAGAATCTAGGCCTCCCCTGTGCTGGCACAGCCTGGCCTCCCTGCCCTCCCCTCCCCTCAGCCTCGGGCTGGAGCCCCACTCACCAACGCCCCACCAGGTAGATGCTCTTAGCTAGTAGCAGCCTCTTTTACTAGTACTTCTCTCCCGGAAGAGGGGAAATTCATGACGGGAAATTCATGACGGGTGGGAGGTCACTTTCATCCACCACCAACAGCCGCTACCAATTACCAATATTAGAAACTTCTGGCGGCCCGGTCAGAGGCAGATGTTGATGATGTCACAAAGGAAGCACCTCTGTTGTGCTGGAACTCTGGAGGCATTTGAGAGGGAGGGGTCTCTAGAATTGAAATAAGCTTGAGCATGACCAGTCAGATCTGAGTGTTGGAAGCCTGTGCAGATTCACCTCATTTCTGTCTTGAGTCTGGCTGAGGCCCTGCAAGATTAGGTCAATAAGAATACTTGAGTCTTCATATTGATATTAAGGCTAAAGACCATCCAGGTGGATCCTCGCAGGATGGAAATATGGCTTTCCTATTTTTTCTGGGCTACAGAGAGAGGATCCCCTCTTCATTTCGAGGTTCTTGAAATCAACTCTGTTATATCCATTCCACTGGGAGTTGGCATCTGTTTCAGTATACGAGCCCTTTTTTTTGTTGTTTTATAGCCTTTATTAACTTCATGAAATATAATACACATACAAAAACGTATATATATAATATACAAATGAGCACTATAATGATTAATCGTAAAGCAAAATTGTGTAACCACTACCCAAATCAAGAAATACGACATTATCACAAGACATTTCTCTGTGTTGCTTCCCAATCACGCTCCTTCTGCCTCCATCAGACCTCCATCCAGAGATAACCAACCCTATCCTGACCTTAATGGCAATCCTGTTTTCTTTTTCTTTCACTTTTGCCATCTCCAATCCATATAGTTTGGTTTAGTCTGTCTTTTTTTTTTAAGTTTATTTATTTTGAGAGAAACAGAGTGCAAGCGGGGGAGGGGCAGAGAGCAAAGGAGGATCCCAAAACGGGCTGGAAGTGCTGTCAGCTGTCAGTGCAAAGCCCCGACACAGCGCTCCAACCCACAAAACCGTGAGATCATGACCTGAGCCCAAATCAAGGGTCCAAAGCTTAGCCAACTGAGCCACTCAGGTGCCCTGGTTTGGTCTGTTTTTTAAGTGAACATTAATGGAATCAGAGTCTCTATATACTTTACACTGGGCTTCTCTTAACATATCTCCATGTTTTAACATGAAGTTGTAGTTTATTCATTATTACTGTATAGTATGCACTGAACTCTCACCGTTGGCTGCCCTTGTGTCTCTGTGCAAGCAGAAAATAAAAGGCAAAACAGAGTTGTAAACTGCCTGGCTGAGTTTTGAAGGATTGCCCCAACACAAACATAGAGTCCATCTCCAAAGACTGGGAGATGTTTTTTCTTGTTGTTGTTGTTATTCCAGATGTTTAAATAAACCTCCATCAAATCACTAGTTTACCACAAAGCTACTGGAATAGAGACTTCAGTGGCCACGGAAAACAAAAAATATAGATTTTGCAAAATTAGTTCAGAAAAGACATTAGGCAAACAACTTCTACATCAACCAGCAACAACACAACCCTGGAGAGAGAAAGCCTCTAATTCCCAGATGTGCCACATTATAATATTCAAAATGTCTAGTTTTCAACAAAAAAATTATGAGGCATGAAAAGAAACAAAAAGGTATGGGGCACCTGGGTGGTTCAGTTGGTTAAGCACCAGAGCCAAAGCTCAGGTCATGATCTGAACCCACAGTTTTGTGGGTTGGAGCCCTGTGTTGGGCTTTGTGTGGATAACTCAGAGCCTCGAACCTGCTTCAGATTCTGTGTCTCCCTCTCTCTCTACCCCTCCCCCACTCGTGTTCTGTCTCTCAAAAATAAATAAACATTTAAAAAATTAAAAAAAAAAAAGAAACAAAAAGGTATGGCCCACATACAAGAAAAGAAATGGCTGATAGAAATTGTTGCTGAGGAAGCCCAGACATGGAACTTCCCTCAAAACATTTTAAGCTGACCAATTAAAATATGCTCAAAGAGTAAAGGAAGCCATGAGAATGATGTGTCACAAAAAAAAGAGATAGAAATTATAAAAAAGAGAAAAAAAATTTTTTTAAAGTCCAAATAGAAATTCTGCAGTTGAAAAGTACAATAACTGAAATGAAAAATTTACTAGACAGGCTCAACAGGAGATATGAGCAGATAAAAGAAAGAATCAGCAAATCTAAAGATAGGTCAACTGAGATTATCCAGTCCGGGTAGAATAAAGAAAAATGAATAGGGGCACCTGGGTGGCTCAGTTAGTTGAGCATTTGACCCTTGATTTTGGCTCAGGTCATGATCAGGTTTATGGGATCAAGCCCCACATCAGGCTCTGTGCTGAGCATGGAGCCTGCTTTAGATTCTCTCTCCCTCTCCCCGCTCTCCCCTGCTCATGCTCTCTCTCTCCCTCAAATAAAAAAGAAAAAGAAAAATGAATAGACCCTAAAAGGCCTGTGGTACACAATCAAGAATACTAAGGTGTGCATGATGGGAGAGCCAGAAGAAAAGGGTTGGGGGGGGGGAGGGTGCACAGAAAGAAAATTTGGAGAGATAATGGCCCCATACTTCTCAAATCTGATGAAAAACAATCTACACATCCAAGAAATTCAATGAAGTACAGACAGGATGAACTCAAAGAGATCCATACCAAGGCATGTTATAATTAAGCTGTTGAAAGACAAAAGAATTTTGAAAACAACAAGAGAGAAGCAGCACATCATGTACAAGGAAGGCTTGAGAAGATTAATAGCTGATTTACTGTTGGAAACCATGGAGGCCAGAAGGCAGTGGGATCACACATTCACAGTGCTGAAAGAAAAGAACTGTCAATCAATAGATTCTCTATCCAGCAAAATTATCCTTCGAGAATGAAGGAGAAATAAGACGTTTCCAGATAAACAAAAACTGATATAGCTCACCATTAGTACACTTGCCCTTTAATAAATGCTAAAGGAAATCCTTCAGGATGAAATGGAAGGACAGTAGATAGTAATTCAATTTCACATGAAGAAATAAAAAACACTGGTAAATGTAACTGCACAGGTAAATATAAAAGTCAGTATTAATGTGCTATTGGTTTATGTAGCTCCTTTCTTTCTTATTTGATTTAAAAGACAACTACATAAAACAAAAATTGGAAATCTATGTCAATAGGTACATAATATATAAAGATGTAATTTGTGACAATAGCAACATAAAAGTGGGTACAGAGCTATATGGGGCAAAGCTTTTTGCATACTATTGAAACTAATCTGAGCTAGATTATTCTAAATTAAGATGCTAATTTTAATCCTCAGAGCAACCACTAAGAAAATAACTCAAAAATATATGATAATAAAAATGACAAAGAAATTAAAATGAAAATAAATGTCTAACACAAAAATGATAATGGAGAAAATAAAAAGAGCATAAGGCATACAGAAAATAAATAGCAAATTAATGGAAGTATGTCCTACCTTATCAGTAATTACTTCAAATGTAAGTGGATTAAACTCTCCAACCAAAAGGCAGAGACTGGGAGAATGAATTAAAAAGAAATATCTGGGGGACCTGGGTGGCTCAATCAGTTAAACATCCGACTTCAGCTCAGGTCCTGATCTCCTGGTTCATGAGTTTGAGTCCTGCATCAGGCTCTCTGCTGTCAGCACAAGCCCACTTCAGATCCTTTGTCTCCCTTTCTCTCTCTCTCTCTCTGCCCCTCCCCTGCTTGTGCACGCACACGCTCTCTCTCTCTCAAAAATAAGTAAATGTTTAAAAAAATAAAAAGAAATATCCAAGTATATGCTCACAAGAGACTCACTTTAGATTCAAAAACACAAAGAGGTTGAAATTAAAAGGATGAAAAAAGATATTCCGTGCAAACAGTAACCAAAGAGAGCTGGAGTGGCTATACTAATATCAGAAAAAATAGACTTTAAGACAAAATTGTTAGAAGAGATGAAAAATGACATTATATAATAATGAAAATAAAAATTATATATATAAATATATAGTAATAATATATAAAAAGGTCACTCTCTCAAGAAGATATAAAAATTGTAAACATATATGCACCTAGCAACAGAATCCCCAAAATATATGAAGAAAAAACTGACAAGATTGGGGGAAATAAACAGTTTGACAATAATGCCAATTTTGATAATGGCTACAGCAACTAGATGCAGATCAGCGAGGATACAGTAGACTTGAACAACGCTATAAGCAAGCTAGACCTAAGAGACAACTATGGAACACTCCACCCAACAACAGCAGAAGGCACATACTTCTCAAGTGCACATGCAACATTCTCCAGTATAGACCATAAGTTAGGCCACAAAACAAGTCTCAATATTTAAAAAGAATGAAATTATGCAAAATATGTTCTCTGATTACAGTGGAATAAAATTACACAAATCAATAACAAAGAAATCTGGAAAACTCAAAAACATGGAAATTAAACAATACACCCTTAAATAAACAATGGGTCAAATAAGAAATCTCAAAGGAAATTTAAAAAATGATTGGAGATGAATAAAAATGAAAATACAACTACTACATCTTACAAGATGTGGTGAAAGCAATGCTCAAAGGGAAATTTATACCTGTAAGTGCCTCCATTAAAAAAGAACAAAGATCTCTAACCAATAACTTATACTTCCAACTTAAGAGACTAGAAATAGAAGAGTAAATGAACTCAAAGAAAGTAGAAAGAAGGGAACAATAAAGGTTGGAGTCGAGATAAATGAAATAGACAGTAGCAAAACAACAGAGAATCAACAAAACCAAAAAATAGTGCTAGAAAATGATCAACAAAGTTGACAAACCTTTAGCTAGCCTGAACAGAAAGAAAAGACCCAAATTACTAAAATTAAAAAAAAAAGTTGTGGGAACATTACTACTGACCCTACAGAGATAAAGGATTATAAGAGAATATTGTGAACAAATATATGCCAACAAACTAGGTAGTTTAGATGAAATGGATAAATTCCTAGACACGCAATCTAGCAAAACTGACTCAAGTAGAAAATATGAATTGGCCAATAACAAGTAAAGTGATTGAATCAGTAATCAAAAAACTTCCAACAGAAAAGGGAATCCTTGTGCATTGTTGGTGGGATTGTAAACTAGTACAGCTGCTATGGGAAACAGTATGAAGGATCCTCAAAAATTAAAAATAGAACTACCATATGATCCAGCAATTTCACTTCTGGGAATATATCCAAAGGAAATGAAAACACTTGAAAAGATATCTGCACCCCCATGTTCATAGCATCATTATTTACAGTAGCCAAAACGTGAAAACAACCTAAGTGTGTGTCCATTGACAGATGAATGGATAAAGAAAATATATATACATATATATATATATGTATATACATATATATACACACATTTGTATATATATACACATATATGTGTATATGTATATACACACAATGGAATACACACACATACACACACACAATAGAATATTATTTAGATGTAAAAATGAGGAAACCCTGTCATTTGCAACAATGTGGTTGAAACTTGAGGCATTATGCTGAAGAAAAGAAGTCAGACAGGGAAAGACAAATACTATATGATTTCACTTATATGTGGAATCTAAAAAATAAAACATGAATAAACAAACAAACAAACAAACAAAAAGCAGAAACAGACCCATAAATAGACAGAAAAAACTGATGATTGCCAGAGGGGAGGGAGGTGGGGAGATGGGCAGAATGGGTGAAAGGGAGTGGGAGGTCCAAGCTTCCAGTTACGGAATGAATAAGTCATAGGGATAAAAGGTACAGCACTGGGAATGTAGTCAGTGGTATTGTGATAGTGTTGTGTGGTGACAGACAGTTGCTACACTAGTGAGCACAGCATAACCAGTAGATGTTGTGTGCCTGAAATGAATGTAACATTACATATTAATTACACTTCAGTTTTTAAAAAGTGTACAATTCAATGGTTTTTACTATCTTCACGGAATTGTGCAATCATCACCACAATCTGATCGTAGAACATTTCTGTTATGCCAAAAAGAAATCTCATGTCAGCTAGCAGTCATTTCCATTCCCCTCACCATCCCTCCCTCAGCCCTAGGAAACAACTAAACTACTTTCTGTATTCATAGATATGCCTATTCTTTGCCTTTCATATAAATGGAATCATCCAATACGTGGTCTTTCAAGACTGGCTTCTTTTACTTAGCGTAATATTTTCAAAGTTCATCCATGCATTCCATTTACTTTTAATATCATTGTTTACGTGGTGGGGTTTAAGTCTACCATCTTGCTATTTCTTTCTATTCATACCATGAGTTCTTTGGGTTTTTTCCTCCTTTCCTGCCTTCCTTTGGATTGAATATTGTTTAAGAGTCCATTTTATTTTTAATTAAAAAAATTTTTTTAATGTTTATTTTTGAGGGAGAGAGAGAGACAGAGCGTGAGCAGGGGAAGGGCAAAGAGAGAAGGAGACACAGAATCTGGAGCAGGCTCCAGGCCCTGAGTTGTCAGCACCGGGCCTGATGTGGGGCTTGAGCCCACAAACTGTGAGATGAAGACCTGAGCTGAAGTCAGAGGCTTAGCCAACTGAGCCACCCAGGCGCCCCAAGAGTCCATTTTATTTTTGTTGGCTTAATAATTATTCCTCTCTCTTTTTTTTAGTGTTTGCTCTAAAGTTTGCAATATGCATCTTTAATTTCTCACAGTCTACCTTCAAATAATATTATACCACTTCACAGATTACAGAAGAAAATTATAACACTATAGCTCCTTCTCTTCTCTTGTCCTTTGTGTTTTTTGTCATACATTTTACTTCTACATATGTTATAAACTCTATAGTACTCTGCTACTTTTTTTGCTTTACATAAACTCTTATTTTTCTTTTACATAAATTTTTTAATGAGGGGGAAACATCTCTTACTTTTACCATGTCTGGTATTTATTTCTTTCCATTTATTTCTCTGTGGGGATCTGAGTTTCTCTACCTGGTATCATTTCCCTCAAGCCTTCAACATGCCTGCCGTCAATGAATTCCCTCAGCGTTATCACTGGCTACAGAATTCTGGGTTGACAGTTTTTTGTTCCATTCAATTAAATCTTAAAGATTTAGGGGCGTCAGGGTGGCTCAGTCAGTTAAGTGTCCAACTCTTGATTTTGGCTCAGGTCATGATCTCACAGTTCATGAGTTCCAGTAGGGCATTGGACTCCATGCTGACAGTGTGGAGCCTGCCTGGGATTCTCTCTCTCCCTTGCCCTCTGCCCCTCCCCTACTTGTGCTCTCTCTCTCTCTCTCTCCAAATAAATAAATAAATAAATACACTTTAGGGGTGCTTGGGTGGCTCAGTCGGTTAAGTGTCCGACTTCGGCTCAGGTCATGATCTCACAGTTTGTGGGTTTGAGCCCCTCGTAGGGCTCTGTGCTGACAGCTCAGAGCCTGGATCCTGCTTTGGATTCTGTGTCTCCCTCTCTCTCTCTGCCCCTCCCCCACTCACACTCTGTCTCTCTTTCTCTCAAAAATAAATAAACATTAAAAGAAAATTTTTAAAAAACTTTAATTGGTTAATTAATTAAAAAATGAATAAGTCTTAAAGATTTAATTCCATAGTCTGCTGACTTGTATTATTTCTAATGAAAAGTCAGAGATTATTTTTATATTTTCCTTTGTGTATAATGTCCCTCCCCCCTCCCCTGGCTCCTTAAATAATATTTTTCAGGGGTGCTTGAATGACTCAGTCTGTTGAGTATCTCACTCTTGATTTTGGCTCAGGTCATGATCCCAAGGTTTTGGGATCAAGCCCCTGTGTCAGGCTCTGTACTGAGCGTGGAAACTGGTTAAGACTCTCTCCCTCTCTCTCTTTCTCTCTTCCTCTGCCCCTCTACCCGCCCCCCCGCCACTCTGTCTCTCTGAATAAAAAAAATTTTTAAATCTTTTTTATCATTGATTTTCAGCAACTTAAAGATACTGTGCCTTGGTGTGATCCTCTTCGTGCTTGGCATTGATTCAGCTTTTCAGATCTATGGGCTTAGATTTTTCATCAAATTTGGAAAAATTTCAGCCATTATGTTTTCAAATGTGTTTCTGCCCAGCCCCCAGAGTCTAATTACATATCTATTATTCCAGTTGGTATTGTCACAGGTTACTGACATTCTGTTCCTTTTTTTTTCAGACTTTTTTTTTCTCTCTCTGCTTCTCCTGCAGCCTCTCCAGAAGTCATCCAAACCTGTAGGCCTTTAACTGGAACTCAAATCTTTATAAAGCAACTTATCCTTTCCTTTGGATTTATTTGTGTATTTGAAAAAGTAAAAAGAGTGCAAGGACATAATAGAATAGTGGTCCCCCCCACCCCCCCACCCCCCTGCCACGAGAAGAAGGTGGGGAAAGGAGACGGGAAGAACACACCAGGGCAAGTTTAACTGTATTGGCATGTTTTGTCTCTTAAACTGGTGACAGGAACATGGGGTTTTTGTTGTGCTATTCTCTATATTTGTTTGTTTTAAATATTACCAAATTTTAAAAGAGCCCAAAGACATGAATCTGTATGTGTTAAAATCTCTGAAAGTGTAATGAAAGCGTTGAAATAAGATATTGGGGCACAGAAAACATTGGGGTCTAGATTTTGGCTCCCTGGCACTGTTTCTCCTGTCCCTCCGAGATGCATTTGGTTCTCTGCCTCAGCTCTCTCTTTCCTGAAGCGGCCGAAGGGGGTCCCATGATGGAGCGAGCAGGGATAGAGGCGGTGGGCACCCGTGGGTCATTTGTTGACTCTGGTGCCTCGAGGCTGGCACTACTTGCTTTCTAGTATATTTTACTGCTGACTTTATTACCAGCATATTATTAGAATGCAGAAAATATGGCTAACACATGAGAGCCTTTATGCTGTGGCAAGGCGACTCTTTCCCCCAGATTTCATTTCCTCTTTGGCTGAGCAATGCTTCCTACTGTTAGCTCTGTTCACTGCAGCCTTTCAGATGCTTCTAGTCCTTGCAGAATCCTCCCTTTCTTCTGTGCCTCTCGGTCTGATGGGCTGGGGACCCAGCTCCCTCCCTGCCCCAGCAATTCCCTCACTAGCCTACATAGCAGCTAACCTTTGGTAGACTTCTTAATCTTCCTGCTGACCCTACGTGGCAGATCCCATTCTTCACAGTTCTCGTTTGATCCTCAAAATATCTCAGGTAAGGGAGACATCACGGTTCTCATCTAGAACACTTTATGGATGAGGAACCTGAGGTTCAGTAACTTGGCCAAGGTCACACAAGCAGGAAGTGGCTCAGCCAACTCTGGACCAGAGTTTTTCTCTCTCTAGACTCTGTGTTTCTCGTGGATGGTCGGGAGGACCTGGGCAACCTGTAGGGTAATGAGAAACAATAAACCGTGGTTGATCTGAGCCACTGGGTTTTTGGTGGTTTGTTGCACAGCAATATTTAACTAAAACAGATGCTGGAGATTAGATGGTAGACGAAAATTTTCTCCGTATTTACAGTGTGTTGTTAAGTGAAAAAAAGCAGGCTATAAAACAATATATGCAACATGATTTCACTGTTGTGAAAAAAAAAAAAGGCACTTAATCTGAATCTATTCAATTCCTGATTTGGGTAGTGTGTGATGTGGAAGGATGCTTGTATCCCTAACAGGATGTTGATTAGTTCAGATCCTATTTGCCTGGGAGATGATGACTGGAGACCGAAGGGGGGGGGGGAGGGGGGGTGGGGAGGGGGGCTGGCACGGACAGGCTCCCTCACTCCCAGGAGAGGGGGAAAGCAGGGAGGCATGTGGCACTCCCCAGGCATTTACAGGCTCCAGAACCAGCCCTGCTACTCCAACCAGAGCCTCTGTTCCTCCCTCTTTCTGCCAACAGATGAGGATGGTCTGAGCCCTCAGTCCCAGGTGGGACCAGCTCCCTAATTCTTGACGAAAATGAGTGGCTCCTTGTTTGAAAGTTACTAAGAATTTCAAGACAGCAGAGCATTAGACCAAGCATGGGGGGCACTGATGGTCCTGGGACTCTGTGTGACTGCACAAGTCACATGACCCCAGACTGGGGCAGGAGTGCTCCAGGGGTTCCCCTTCTACTTTCTGGGAGTGCAGGCGGTCTGCTAGAGATCACTCCCCGAGTAGGGTACCTGTGACGGGAGGACTGGCACCCCATGCCTCAGCTGGGTACCCACCCATAGCCTCCTGGGAAGAAGAATGGACAGAGAAGCAGAGCAGAGCTGGGGACAGTGCAGGGCACCCCACCCCCCACCCCACATGCCTCCATCTGGCCAGGCAAAGGTGCAGGAGTTTCCTGTGGGAGGTGTAGCTGGGGAGGAATTCTAGTGGTGAGCCTCCAGGGGCTAGAGATGACAGGGTGTGTTGGAAAAAGTCCAGGCAGAGGGGCCTCTCCCCAGACAACTCAGCTGCACCCCACTTGGAACCCTGTCCCCAGGAAGCACTGGTCATCAGGGAGTGTTGGCCAAGAAAAGAAGACCTGTGACTGAGCCCCTCTCCAGCTCTCATCCCCCCCCCCCCCAACATCACATCCCAACCTCAGACCCTGGAGGTAAAAGCCTTCTGATGGGGGCAGGGGAGGAGAATCACCCTAGATTTGCATATGGTGTTTAATTTTTAATTTTTTAATGTTTATTTATTTTTGAGAGAGAGAGAAAAAGCACAAGTGGGGGAGGGGTAGAGAGAGAGAGAGAGAGAGAGAGAGAGAAGATCAGAAGCAGGCTCCCTGCTGACAGCAGACAGCCTGATGTGGGACTCAAACTCACGAACCATGAATGAGATCATGACCTGAGTCAAAGTCAGATGGTTAACCAACTGAGTCACCCAGGTGCCCTGATGTTTAATTTCTAAATTGGACTGGATTAGCCTGGGCTTTTAATAATTAAACAAACAAACAGGAAGTCTGATGAGAAAACTAGGAATCTGCCTGGAATATTGTTCAGGGCCAGAAAAGATTTAGCAAATCAGGTTGAAGGCTGTGGTTAGAGAGACAAAGCAGACACATTTCCTGTTTGGATCCTGTCAGCTTCAGGCTTTTCCATAAACCAGGTGCACATGAATAGCAATATGTCTGGAAGGGTATAGAGCTAGGTGTTAGACCACAGTTGGGTTTGGGGATTTTGTACTAAGACAAAGAGTCACTTTCAAAGGAAGGAAGCATTAGGTCCTCCAACCAGCCCACCCTCCGAGCCAGACCCTGCTTCTCACAGGCTGCCCTGCCCCCCAGGGCCCAGTAGGTGCTGGCTCTGGGGGCAGGACTCCAACCTTAGCCTCCTCACCCTCGCAGTGTGAGTCCCTCTGGACCCGGGGCCCCAGCCTCATTCACTTCTGTCCCCTACAGTGTGGGACAAGTCTCATAAAGGCCTGTTACATCAGAACACCACCTCAGAGGCAGGAAGGCTTCTACCCTCTGTGAGGTGCGATTTACAGGTAACCCCGGGGCCAGGGGACAGGTGCAAGATGAGGAGGGGAAATGAGATGGACAAGTCGGGGGATCAACTTGTCCCTCATCCTGGGCCATCCAGGATGGCTAGCACCCTAGGGGCAGGGGTGGGTTGGATGGAGGAGAAAGCTGGTAGAAATGGGGTGAGGACAGAGAGAGGGGTGGAGAAATGGCTGCTGAGGGACAGGGGCCCTGGGAGCTGCCTTTCCTTTGTCTCCTTGGCTTTTACATCTTGTGAGGGACAAAGCCTCTCTCTGCTGGGAGGGGTTCCTTTTTCTAAGCCGGGAGGGGTGTGTGTGTACGCGCGCGCGCGCGTGTGTGTGTGTGTGTGTGTGTGCCTGAGAGCTCTCACCACGATAGAGCTCTCTCTCTCTCTCTCTCTCTCTCTCTCTCTCACTCTCTCTGGAAGCAGGCCTGCCCCCTCCTCCAAAGCTCCAGTGGGAATGACTCAGCAGGAAAGCCAGGCCTGCCCCTCACTCTGGCTCCAAGGCAGTAGCTGGGCCCCCAGCCACTCATGGCTTCCTGCCCCCTACTTCTCCCTGTGGCACCCTAGGTATGAATCTCCCTGACCATCCCCACCCCATCATCAGGGCAGGGGACTTCCCAGGCTGAGGCCCGCTGCCATGTAACTTGGTGGCCTTGAGGAGAGGCACTGGGCAGACTCCTGGGGGGCAGCTGGCCCCTACTCACCCCATCCCTACCCTCTCCTCTCCCCTCCTCCGGAGCTAACACGTCTGGGTCCCTGAGCCAGATGCTGTGCTAGGCATTCAGCATGCTGATTTCATTTGGTCTTCACGTGGTGAGGTCGGTGTTCTAACTATTGTCACCTATGGATGCAGAAAGTGAAGTACAAGAGGCTGGGTCCCTCCTTCCTACCCAGTTCTGAAGGATACACACACCCACGCGGGCTGAATTGTACAGGCAGGCACTCACTAAAGAACTGTACCCTGTAGGTAACAGAGACACCTGACTGGCTCAAGTGAAAGAGCGTGAGAGTCTTGATCTTGGGGTTGTGAGTTTGAGCCCCACATTGGGTGTAGAGAGTACTTAAATAAATAAATATGTAGAAAAAAGAGGGGCGCCCGGGTGGCTCAGTCAGTTAAGCGTCCAACTCTTGGTTTTGGCTCAGGTCATGATCTCGCCGTTTGTGAGTTGGAGCCCCACATCAGGCTCCCTGCTGACAGCATGGAGCCTGCTTGGGATTCTCTCTTTCTCCCTCTCTCTGCTCCTCCTCTGCTCGTTCTCTCTCTCTCTCTCTCTCTCTCTCTCTCAAAATAAATAAACTTAAAAAAAAACTGTGGGTAACAGCTGGAAACAATTCATGCTCACCCAGTAGGGCGCATCAAATAAATCATGGTGTATCTGCATGATGGGACACCATGCCCCCATTAAAAAGGCTGAGGTGCTCTGTGTGTCCTTAAACGTGAGCAATCACCAGGTACAGCAATCGGGCTGGCAAAGGGTGCTGGGCAACTGGCAACTTGGCAGCTTGGAGGGCTGGTAGACAGATGCACCCGGCGTGGCCCAAGTGGTGCATTTGCATAAACAAAATAAAGCAGAGTGCAGAGCAGTGCGCCCGTGGGCTACCCTGTGTGTGTGTGTGTGTGTGTGCGCGCCCGCGTGTGAGTGAGCAGCCTTATAGACTCTCATCTGCGAACGAGCTCTGGAAGGCGACACAAAGAAGTGGTGACAACGGCTGTCCCTGGGGAGGGGAGCAAGAGACTGGGAACAGTGAGGGGGAGGAAGACCCTTCCTTATTACATCTATGTGTGGTTCCAATTTCATATATTGCCCTCTGAAAATGAGAAGTCATTGTTTAAAAACCACAATGCAGTATATAAAAGCAAACTTCGTATGTGACTTCAGAGCTCAGACTCTGACACCCAAGAGTGTACTGTCTTAGAAGAATTTAAACTAAGGGTCCCGTGCACGTGTGTGTGTGTGCAGGTCTGTTTGTGAATGTTGGAGTACAAGCATGCTTGTGTGCACGAGTAAGAGTGTATTTGTGGGAGCGGGGCTATGCAGATAAACTAGCAGGACATCCAGCTCTTGGGGGGCCTGGCTGGCTCAATCAGTGGAGCATGTGACTCTTGATTTGGGGATTGTGAGTTTCAGCCCCACACTGGGTCTAGAGATTACTTAAAAATAAAATTTTAAAATAAAATAAAACAAACAAACAAGAACACCCAACTCCCAAACAAGAACATCCAACTCCTGGTCCCAAGTGGGTTTTCCAGGATGTGGGCTGAGATGGCCTCCACCCCTAACAGCCTCACCCCCTGCCCCCTCCGGGAGGGAGTGCTGCACAAACTGTGCCAATAGAGAAGCGGGCCACGAGGACGGGCCTCCATGTGCAGACTCTGCAGAGTTGGCTCTGGGGGAGGCGAGAGGGCACCCTCCCCTCTACGGCCTTCTGGAAAGTTCCAGGCACTTCCCTGATCCAGCAGCCCTGGGACTGAGATGCAGGGAGGGAGGATGACCAGCCTGCAGGGAGGAACAGGGAGCTGAATGCAAGGGTATGTGGATGCAGCCTCCTTTGCTGAGCGGAGGGGTGATTTTTCTGGGCCTGGAGGGATTGAAGAGGGGGCAGAGCCAGTGTCCCTGGACATCAGGGATCAGGGTGTGGGCAAGATGCCCGGGGAGCATGGGGCAGACAGCCAAGGGGAGCAGGCAGGGATGCCCACAGCAATCTGTGTCCCGTGACCGCTCAAACCATAGGCCGGGCCCGTGGCTTTTTGCCAACATTCCCAGCCGGGTCATATTTTCTCCCCTTGCTTCAGACTTCTCCCTGAAGAGCTGGAGGGGACAGTCAGTACAGCAAACACATCTGACAGTCTGCTTAAAATTCCGCCATCAGAACCCTACCTGGGACGCATAACTCACGAAGATGCAGTGGCTTGGGAGTCACAGAACTGGCTCCAGTCTCAGTGCTTCCACCGTGAGCGGGCTGACCGGGGCCACTGCCTTGCAGCCCTCGGGCCCAGAGGTTGGATCTCTCAAATGGGGATGAGGCTCCTAAGGCACAGGGCTGGCATGAGGGTGCAGGGAAAACTGTTACTGTCCCCTTCCTCATTCCTCGCCCTGGGGCGTCTGAGGGCTTGAGAGCCCCTTCTTAAGGGAAGAGGTAGTCAACGGGCAAATGAATATTTCAAAAGGGTGGCAGGGGGAGATAACAAGGTGGGACCAGGGGGCCTCAGCTCCCAAGAAGTTCTCCTAAGCCAGAAAGAGTAGGCGGTGGCAGGTCAGGAAAACACATTTAGCAGCATTCTAGAAACCTCTGCCCAGCTCACCAAGGCAACCGCCACCGCTCCTGTGCTGTCACAGGGCCTCCCCGTCACTGCGCCCCACACCTTCTCTTCAGCCAAACTCCACTCTAGGGAGGGAGGAGGGGCAGTGTCGGGTGCATGGGAGGGTTTGTCTCAGGGGTGGGGGAAGGGATGCTAAAGCTGAACCTGCAGGAACAGGACTGGGCAGCTGAGAGCTGGGGGTTTGCGGTGCTGAATGTTGGCAACAGGGATATGTAAACGGTATTTACACACAGAGAGGAAGTTACATCGTTACTGTCTTTCCATTATTCTTGTTCTGTGATCTTATGGTTGTTGAGTTATTGTCCTGGTTAACCTATGCCAGGGACCTCCTGTAGGCAGGAATTGGTACTTCACAGGTAAGATGTGCTAGAGAATTCTTAGGGTTCCTCAATAACCATGCTCTTTTTCTCCCTTAGGAATTGAACACATCTGAAATAAGGACTATTTCCTAGCCTTCTTTGCATCTAGATCCGATCATGTGACTCAGTTCTAACTAATGGGAAATAAATGGAAGTATCATGAATAAGTTCCAGGGAGTGTCCTTAGGCAGAGAGGGCATGTCCTTGCTCACTTGTCTTTCCTAATTCCTGCTGGTGGAATGTTGACTTGATGGCTGGAGTTCAAGCAGCCATTTTAGACCATGAAGTGGGAGCTGCATGCTACGAATGGTAGGGAAATGTTATAGAAGGGGCCTGAGTCCTGATATCATAAAGGAAGGGCTTTGCCAGCCCTGAAATGCTACCTCCACTGTGAGGACTACCCCTGACAGATGACAGAACAGGGTACTGGAAAGAGCTTGAGTCCTTCCTGACACTGTACAATGGCCGTGTTAGCTCTGGACTGCCTGCCTCTAGACTTCATTTGCACATGAGAGCAATGAGTGTCTATCTCGTCTAGGCCACAACTACTTTGGGTTTCTTGTCTCTTCACAGCCAGACCAAACTGAGGTGAAACCCATGGTGAGTTTGTTTGCTGCTTCCCAAACCTTGCCCCAGTATGAGAAGGGCACGGAAAACCCCAGCTGAGCCTCTCTTGGTCTGGACCTCGGAGGAGACTTGTGGTGGTTGGGGCCAAAATGGTATTTACAGAACCCAGTCATTACGTGGCCTAAGAACTAGACAGGTGAGACTGGGCAAGAATTCTTTCTTCTTAGAGTTCCAGAGGAATGGGATGGGGTCTGATGACTCAGGAACAAGATGGCAACTATACTAATTTTATTGCCCGTCATGCGACTGTAAGGGAGTAGAGGGTAGAGACTTGCACAGAGCCCGGCCCATAGTAGGTGCTCAATAAATATTTGTTCACTGGCCTACTGACTGTGACTCTACTAAGGAGTTTGGAGCGGAGACTGCAGTGGTGGCCAAAGCCCCTGAAGGGTGATGGATTGGTGCTGGAGGCTGGGAAAGGGATTCCCTAGGAGAAGACGACCCTGTGGGGGGAGAGTGACAAGACAGGAGTCACGTGGCTTGTGACACACCCCCGCCCCAATATATCCTCCCAGGGTAGTGTGAAGAGTCCAGCGTTTTATCAATGCAGGATACTCCTGGGCAGAGGTGCGTTACCGGTGGTGAAGTGTTGGCACGTTCAGGGTAGTGTGTTCTTCACAGCCTCAGGGGCAGGGATGTTACTGCATTCTGTGCCGAAGAGAAAGCTAGGTCCCAGAACCGCAAGGTCACTTGCCCCAGATCACTCACTAGGAAATACAGCAGCTGGGACTTGAGCCCAAGGTTTCCAATCACGAACATTACCTTCTCTGGAGCAACGGGTGCAGGTGGGATTTCTGACTCTAATGTCAGAAGTTCTGCTGAAGTTCTCAGGCCAAAGCTGAGGTCCTGGGTGTGGTTTTGTAAAACATTGAAGCGAAGAGGAGGAGGGACAAGGCTGGGAAAGGGTGTCAGGCAGTTTCTCAGCAGATTGGAGGGACAGGAGACAGCTGCACCCAGCACCACAGATAGCCCAAACAGTGCATTTGCACAAACAGCAAAAAGCACCCTTAATTTAAGATACTTTACTGCCATCTGCTGGAAAATTGTTGCAATAGCCACACAGATCTATGAAATGTGAAAAATGTGCCCCCGGAATTGTAAAGTACAGAACCTGAACAACTGGACAGAGCGAACTTAGATGTATCTTCCTTTGCCGGAGAGAATAAAAGACAGGGTCACTGCGACCATGATAGTTCAAGTCCTGGCCTCTTCTTTCCTGTTTGGGAGGCCCTGGTTCAGAGAGTCTATAGTGGTCTGTCTCCCACAGGTACTCCATCCAGACCCGTGTAAGCATCCATTCATCCTCCCTTCAATTCTGCTATTCTGTGCACATGTCCTGAACATCTACCCTGAGCATCTATCCACTGGGCACTGCGGGTACAACATAGGCAGAAGCTAGTCCCTGCCCTTCCTGAGCTCACAGTCCAATGGATGACAATCAACCAGGCCATTACAACTTGGTACGATATGGTGGTAGGACATGTGTCAGCTGGACTTGGAGGCTTAGGGGAGGTTTCCTGGAGAAGCATGAAGCTATGTGAAGCATAAAGTGTGAGCACAATAAGGCAGACACAGGGTCAGGAAGTGTGTTCCAGGTGGGGCCACAGCACATGCTGTGGTTAGTCTGAAGGTTAGAGTGAGTGTGCAGTCTACAAGACTTTGGATAGGATCTGGACCCACCCACCCAGGTGGGTCCTCAGAGCTCCAGGGGTCCCAGGACGCTGCCCAGGACAGGCTCCTTGCATAGGTGGGGACTAGAGAGAGTCGGGGGCTGGCTTCTGACTGAGGCAGCAATGGGGTGGGAGCCTTTGCTCACTCAGTCTTATAGCCACTGATGAGGAACGATGACTCTGCCCACATTCTGTGATTTAAATTGAGCCTCAGAGAGCAAGTAACTTTCTCAGGGTCACGTAACTGGAGAGTGACTGAATCAGATCAGACCCAGATCTGTTTGACTCTGGGGTCTGGCTGCCCACAGGTGCTGTGTGTGTCTCTGCTGAAGGATGCCAGTGAGGACAGCAGGCTGGCTCCTTCCTCTAGGCTTTCAGGCCTCTAGGCTTTCAGGTCTCAGTTCCTGGGTTCCAGAAGTGGAAAAGGGAAGGAAGGAGGAGGCAGGTCCTCACGTGCAAGGACAACACTCCTCTGCCACCACCCACGCAGCCCAGGCAGTTCTGCTTCAGGCTAGAAGGTCGCTTGCAGCACCTGCCCAAGGCTGTCTACCCTCGTGTGTCCCCCTCAGCTCGGGGACAGTACATTCTTCCTCCGCGAGGCCTCAGAACAACAGCCTTCCTGCTCCTGGGGGGATTCTGAAGGCTCCTTGTTTCTTTCTCAAGGCTTCAGGCTCTTACAAGGGTTATAGAAATGTATCGAAGTATGTTTTCCTGTCTGGATCAGAGAAAGTATGTGCATCTATCCTGGATTATTTGGGTCCTTCGCCATTTACTAGCTGTGAGCTCTGGAACATTTCCTAAGCCTCTGGTCCCACCTGTGTAAAATGTGGATCCTATCTCACCAGGCAGTTTGAAACCTACATGAGATAATGTATAGCAAGTCCCTGGCACGTGGTCACTCTTTTTACCCCATCCCCCCCAAGTGGTCAGCTGCCAACCTGTTGTGGTGGAGGACTCAGTGGCCAATAATCTTGACCTGCTCCTGGTGCTGTTAGTCTGTTATCACACACACACACACACACACACACACACACACACACACACCAGGCAGGCGGGCAGCTCACTTGGGGAGGGCAGACACTCGGACACAGTTTCCTTCAGCAACAACCAAGAAGCCCTGGACGTGAATCCATGTAAAGTGCCTAGCACACAGCCAAGCCCAGAGCAGAGGCAGGGTTCAGTAAGCACTGGCTTTCACCTTTCTTCCACATTCAAACCCTGGCTGGAAATGGATACAGCTAGGAGGACTTGGGGACTGCTCTAGTTCCCCTGGGGTTGAATAGCTGGGGTCATGGGGATCGGACCTCCTAGGCTTCATTTACCTACAAGAGAAGGCTTTCAGAGTATTGCTTCGTCAGGCTTCTGGAAACTTCCATCAGGGTTAGGAGCAGGGCCACCCAACCCTTGAGCTTCAGTTTCCTTATCTATAAATTTAGGCCAGCAACATTTACTTTTCGTGATCGTTGTGACCCAAAAAAGTCCAAAAAGGCACCCAAGGAGTCTACCATAATGCCAGAGAGAAGATAAACACAAAATGAATTACAGCTGTAATCACAATGATGGGGTCCAGAAGGGTTTGGAGCCGTCTGAAGGATGCTACTCTCAACCACCCAACTGCCAACCGCTGCGGGAGGTTGAAAATGCAGGTGCCGTAGCTGATGAGGAGCCAGGATACGATCTCTCCCTACTCCCCTCCTCTTGCGGGAGGCAAGTTGGTGCAAACTTTCTGGAAGGTAGTTTGGCAATAGGGATCCTTTTGATCCAGCCACTCTACTACTAGGAACCCAGCCAAAGAAATAATCATAGAGCCCCATGGAGTTGTTTGTGCTAGGACACTCATTGCAATGTTGCTAATAATAGTGAGAAACCGGAAGTAATCTGAAGTTAGAGATGCGCTCAAGACACATTTTGGCTGGATGCCAGGTGGCCGAGTGTTAAGATCAGTATTCAGCCGAAGTCTAGGTCAATGCCTACGATCGCCTTCATGGGGCAAATATTTTCGATAAAGGAGTACGTCTAAAATTTTATCGGAGACTGTTCCTGATGATAACTTCATTATTGATGAATTGCACTGTCAACGCTGTGCAGTTTAACACGACAGGGCAGGCACAATTGTCCCCTTGTACCAGTAGTTGCTGGCTTGCTCCTACGCTGTATCTTATAGACATGTTTGTGTTCATAAATCAAAGCTTCTTTTTGACTGATGATGGTGAAGGAGTGGGATCCTCACTTTTTCCAATAATTTCTTCTTCTCTTCAAAGTCTTTATATTCCTCTCCACATTGGGTCAAATATGATTCACCATGGATATTGTTACATGTGATAGAGGCTTTCTTCCTTATGAAATTGGGAGGTTGGTTGACATCCTGTTTTTATCTTTACAGATATCTTTTAGTTTATCTTTACAAGACGAATTGTAAAGATATCCACAACTGGGCTTTTTTACTAAAGCCTTATGGCCTAACTAGAATACAGTAACTAAAAAATTGACATTTGTAAAGATTATTTTGTTCAGTGTTACAAATGCTAGCATCCCAAGCAATTCTACAAAGATTAGAACTATTATATAATCTAATTTCCATTATCTGCTTCATATTATTACTTTAATGTTTTATTGTTGTTGCCCCAAAAAAGTATCTTCTGAAAGCATCTGGCGGGCATGCATCTCAATATTTGTATCAGTTTTCAATGTTTCCTTCTATATTTAATGCTGGGAAAATTTTAACATAAAAGGGACAGTGTTTATAACTGTCATAAGCAATACAGCATTTCACCCTTGTAATAATAAATACACATTTAAGCTTTAGCTGGCTGATAGGATTTCAACAAATAAAGCATAAAAGAAGATATTCATTACAAGCCACATGTGGAAGGTTATCTACATTTGAAACTAATTATTAACAGTAAATCCAAATGACATGCCATGTGTGTATAACAGAGGTTATTATGTTTCTTGGATACAAAGATTATGTAATATGGTCACGGGATCATGAATCGTACACAAGTCTAGGGAACTCAGAAATGACACTGAAGTCTGAACTTGAGCTATTCAGCCTTTCAAAGACCAAGACTGAAGCTGAAGCTGAAGAGTATATTTTGACGAGACACTAAGTTCAAAGCCAAATTTTGGTGTATCCCTACTAAACTGTGTCCCTTCTGTAAGAGAAGCAATCAAGCTGTCTGTTAAAAATGATGTGGGAGAAGTGTGTTTATCAACATGGGAAGATTGTCTTACTACTGTGGAATTTTATTTATTTTTAAAGTTTATTTATTTATTCTGAGACAGTGACAGCATGAGCAGATGAGGGACAGAGAGCGAGGAAGAGAGAGACAATCCCAAGCAGGCTCTATGCCATTAGCAC
The DNA here is from genome assembly GCF_023721935.1 of Panthera uncia. NCBI lineage: Eukaryota > Metazoa > Chordata > Mammalia > Carnivora > Felidae > Panthera > Panthera uncia. The sequence goes on from NW_026057582.1 coordinate 24,653,427, forward strand.
AGAGGCCGACGTGGGGCTCAAACTCGAAACCTGAGATCATGGCTGAGCTGAAACCAAGAGTCAGACGCCTAACCAACTGAGCCACCCAGGTGCCCCACTATGGTGGAATTTTAAATGCTGGTTATAAAAGAGGATGAAGATGTGAGCCCAAATTTATAATTAAAAGGAAAAAAATCTGAATAAATAGAAGATTGAAAGGCACATACAGAATATTAATGATCATTATCTTTAGGTTTAGGATCAAAGGATTTCTGACTTATTTTTAATTACAACTTCAAATTTTCATGCAAAAAATGTTACTCATAGGTTTTTTGTTTAAGTCTACTTATTTATTTTGAGAGAGAGGGAGAGCGTGTGCTTGTGGGTGGTGGAAGGTCAGAGAGAGAAGGAGAGAGAGAAAATCCCAAGCAGAATCAGTTCTGTCAGCACAGAGCCCGATATGGGACTTGATCCCACGCATGTGAGATCATGACCTGAGCCAAAACCAAGAGTCAGACGCTTAACCCCAGGCACCCCACTCATATGGTTTTTTTTAAATAAAAAAATATTTAAAGTACATCCTTTCTGTCTCTCTCTGTATCATCAGGGCCAGATGTCCTGCTTGCTGAGCTGGCCAGATGGCCTAGGACACTGACCATAGCTGCCTGTAGCACCCATTGTCTATGTTCATTTGAGGTCAAGCCTTTGCCAGGCTGGAGCTGCTTTTCCTGGGCTTGTTTCTATGAGGAGAAATGCCCAGAGGAAGGCAAGGGTCAGTGGGAGAGTGGGAAAAGGCAGAGGTCGTAGCCCCATTTGACCAATGAGAAACTGGAATCTTTTTAAAAATGTATTTATTATTTTTGAAAGAGAGAGAGAGAGAGAGTGAGCAGGGAGGGGGAAGGAGAGGGGGGACAGAAGATCCAAAGCAGGCTCCGCGCTGACAGTAGTGAGCCCGATGGGGGGCTCAAACCTACAAACCGAACCCATGAACCATGAGCTCAGGACCTGAGGCGAAGTAAGACACTCAACCGACTGAGTCACCCAGGGGCCCCGGGAAACAGGAATCTTTAAGTGACCGAAAGTGCCAGGAAACTCTTGCTTCTGTCCTGGGACTTGGGGGACAGAAAACTTGATGTGTCTAAACTTTTCCATAGTAGAAGACGAAATCTGGCTTTGAGCTTAGTGTCTGGTCAAAATATGCTCTTCAGCTTTACCCTCAGAACTTTTCAAAAGTTGGCCCCAAAATTAATTTTCCTTTTCCTCTTTATCAATACAACTCAGAAATGTTAGCTGGTTACATAGGTACCTGTAGCTAGGTGTGACCACGTGACTAAGTCCTGGCTGGTGAGAGGTAAGTAGATGTATTCTAACTTCCAGGAAATGTCCTTGAGGAGAGGGGTATGTCCTTTCTCTTTGTCTCCTTGCTGGCTGGAATATGGACATGATGGCTGGCCCATCCTGGGCCATGAGGCAGGAGGGGACATCAGGATGACAGGGCAACACAAGAGAAAGAATCTGGGTCCCACATGATCATGAAATGTCCATAGCAGCCTTGGACTGGCTCCTTTAAACTTCATTTATGTGAGACTGAAGTGAACTTCCATCCTGGCTTACACCAGTGTTTAATTAATTAAGATCAGGTACAATGGCTATCACTTGTTTCATACTTACTATGCCAGCCACTATCGTAAGTGCTTTGCAGATGTTATCTTGTTTAATCTTCATGGCAACCCTATGAGGTGGGAATTACAATTCACCCTGTTTTACAGATCAGGAACCTGAGACACTGAAAGGTCAACTGACTTGCTCAAGGTTGCACAGGTGACTAGTGGAACTGAAATCTGAACCCAGATCATCGGACCCCGGAGACTGTCTTCTCACCGCTCTTCTGGACACCCTCTCCTTTGGTTCCCTTTTATCTTCTGGTCCCATCAGACCCTCCCACGCCCTCCTGTGGGCCTGTTTGTATTAACTCTATGCCACATCCCACCCCAATCCTGATCTCCAGACAAAAGCCCATTCTCTCTACGCCCTGTTTCACTAAGAAAAGATTTTGACTGGCTAATTCATGCAAAAGCGTAAGAGATGAACATCGTAAACATCAGCATAATATGTGACTCTGCCATAAGGAAAACAGCCTCTGTATTTCTGTCAGTGTGAGGGTTTAGGGGTGAGAGACAGAAGAAACCCCATTGGGTGAGACTTGGGCATTGGAGTCATGTGACCTGGATTTCATTTCTGCCGCCAGCGAGCTTTGCAATCTTGGCAAATCTTGTAACCACTCTGAGTCTCTATTTCCCCTCTACAAAATACGTAGAGTCAGACTTCCGTGAGGCAGAGTTGTTGCAAGGATTTAATGAGTTAACCAATGCAAAGGCACTTGGCCCCCTCTCAGCCTGACACGTAATGAGTGTCAGTAAAAATGAGTCTTTATTAGTTGAATTCTGTTGATCCATTGCTCCCTATAGTTTATTTTTTAAAGTCAGGGGGTACATGGGTGGCCCAGCCAGTTGAATGTCCGACTCTTGATTTTGGCTCAGGTCACGATCCCAGGGTTGTGGGACAGAGTTCCGCATCGGGCTCTGTGCTGAGTATGGAGCCTGCTTGGCATTCTCTCTCTCTCTCTTTCTCTCTCTGTCCCTCTCATTGCCCACCCCCCCCCACACACTCTCTCTAAGATAAAAATAAATAAATGAAAATAAAGATCAGATATTAAGGGTATAATTACTTATAGTAACATCCACCCTTTTGACAGGTACAGTTCTATAAGTTTTGGTAAACATATAGTCCTGTAACTATCACCACAATCAAGGTATTTTTTACACCCCATGTCAGTCCCTCATGCTTTTTGTCCCCCAGACTGTCTCTTATTTATTCCAATATTTACTGAGTACCTACTGTGTGCCAGGCTCTGTGCTGGGTCCTAGCTACAGAGGCAAAGCTAATGGGTAAGTCCCTGCCCTAAGGGGTTTATAGTCTATCAGATGAAAAGAAACAAACAGTAAACAAGTAAAGAAACACACAAACAAGATCATCGCAGAGGCAGTAGTGTTAGGAAGCATGCAAGATGATCCGGTAGTTGGATTATTTAAGTAGAAAGCCCAGGACCTATTGAGTTGGCATCTTTGTCATGTAAAATTGATGACAAAATGCAAGTTAAGAACGGACAGAGAATTTGAGGCTCAGAGAGGCTAAGGAAGGTGCTCAAGATCACACAGCAAGTAAATAGGAACACAGGGATTTAGGCCAAGGCCAGCGGACACGGAAAGCTCACACCAAATGGTCATGGTTGTTTTTTGTTTTTTTTTCCAATCACACCACACTGCCTCTCTCCTGGGCCCTGGGCCCTGGGCCATCTCTGCTGGAGCACTGGGGGAGACGGAGGCAGAGGGGTTCAGGGGTGTGAGGTCTGGGCTGCCCGCTTCTCTACGACCATTACAACATATCGAGAGTCTTACAAGCAGCCAAGGGCACTGCAGTGCCTCTCCTGGTCTCACCTCCCTCCTCCTCTGATTGAGATGTCAACCTTCAGCCTCATTCCCTCCCATCCTGGACACCTGGCCTCGCAGCGCTCTCCATGGAGACAGAGGATCTCCCCCCGCGCCCCTGAGCGTCCTCCATCATGAAGACATACTGAGGTTGTGTCAGACAAATGAGTGTGCTCTCCCTCAGCCCCTCTCCTTTCCTCTCTTTTTCTTCTCCCCTCTGCTCTCTGCCCACCTCCTCTTTTCCCTGCCTATGCCCCCTCTTCCTCCCCCTCCACTCCGCTCCCCGCCCCCCACCTCCTGCACACTTTGAGACCAAAGCACCAATCAATCCTGCTGCCACCACCTTGGCTAAGCTGCACACTGGCCCACAGGCACAGGCCTCCCTACCAGGACCCGGAAACCATGCCTAATTGGTAAAAGATCACATTTGTTTTTCCACCGCCTGAACACTCTAAAGGAGGCGCTGTCAGGCCAAGCCAAGAATTCCACTCTTATGCATCAATCACCAGGGAGACTGCCGGGGCTACCCGTCACCCCAAGGGTGACATTCAGACCTGCTGTTCCCACCTTGACACGTAGGCTTTGCCGAAGAGCATCACGGCTCCTAATTCCATACACGCTCTCCAGCACCACAAACAGCAGAATGCTTGAGAACATTTGATTAATGTGCTGCGGGCTTACTTTGCCTTATTTTATTTATGTAGCTTTATATAAATATCTCACGTAAAGGAAGATCATTCAGGTCTTTTATTCTGAAGGACTGTGTCATATACCTGCTTCCTTTATGCACTTGAGATGTTCCAAAAAAGTTGAGTATTGGTGAGATTCTTGCATGTTTTAAATCAAACATAGGCAAGGCTTGCAAATTAACACGGAGCAAGTCTCTGAACTCAGTTTCCTCCTAAGAAAAATGGGCTTAATAATTTTTGTCCCAGCTAGCTTACAGGGCTGTTGAGAGACTCATAGAATAAAATTTTAATTTTGTGGATGTACTTTACAACCTGCAAAGCATTTTACTACATCAAAGTAACGTGTTATTGCTAAAATGAAGACATCGTCAGCCAAGAACCTTACCCCCTCCAAATAGAAATTCTGTGATAATCCAAATTCCATGTATTGGGTTTGATAAGACAAAGATGACCCTTATAGGCTTTTTGGATCCAGGCAGGCAGGGATGGTGTCTCACTAAGCCTTCTGAGACTCGGGGAGCACTTTGTAGTTGCCCCTGGCTATGACTTGCTATCTGCAGTAAAAAACATCCTGTCTGAGGATGTCTATTAAAATCTTAATTTCAGGGTACCAGTTAACCTTAAGACCCCAGTTTATCTTCACTCTAATCAATATGATATAAGGGTATGAGAATGAAGGAAAATCCCCATGGCCTCCTTCTTTGTGGCCCCTTGCATCTTGGAATGTTTTCCATCCCAAACAGCTGGGAGTTATAGGGCCAGATACACACGTGTGTGGGGTTCCCGGCCCAGGGGAGCTGCCGCTTGCTGCACAGAGTTCCTCTCTGGGTACACAACATGTTGAGGCAAAATGGAAGATAGCCACTTGGGAGGGAATTCATTTTATTCAAATAATAGCACCAAATAGCAAGATTTATGGCACGTATTTCTGGGAAAGTGCTCGGCAGCTATCAGATGCCTGTCTTGTTCCCGCTCCCTTGGGCCCGCCCGCAGATATAGTCATAGCTTAACTCTAAGAATATATGACAAGGGCAATGGAGAGTGTAGTTTATAAATTATTTTCTGATGCTGTTTATGGACGATGAGACCATAGTTGGGGGGGAGGGGGGCGTGGGTAGTGGCAGGACGCAAGATCAATGGCGTCTGTGTCCTTAGCAGATATTCCAAAGACCTTGGAACACAGCTTTTCCTCTCAGAGAGAGACTAGTATCAACTCATCAGTCAGTACACTTTTACTCAGTGTCTCTGCGAGGCAAATAACCATTTTAGGAGACATGGAAGAGACCCCAAAACATTTCCAACATAGAGAGCTCTCATTTTAGCTGGAAAGGCAAGATATTCTGGTGGGTAGAGATAAGGGCCCAGAAGACAGATAGGAAGAGAAGAAGCTAACACTGTCCAATCTCCTGCCAGGACAGAAGTGCTTAAATTACATTATCCCATTTGATCATCACCACGAGGTAACATCTTCATCCCATTTTATGGGTGAGAAGACTGAAAACAGAGGGGTTAAGTGACCTGCTCAAGGTCCCACAGATGGGAAGTAGCAGTAAAGTTGTTCATTCTTGGTCTGCTTAATTCCGATGGGTCCAGAATCGAGGTGAGGTTTTCAAATTGGCTTCCCTATTGATTTTGTCAGGGATAAGCACCAATTTTAGAAAAACAAAATAACATTTGGCTGTACGTCCTCTTACTCAATTCACTAAGGTGGGGGGCACTGAGGAGATGCTAGCTGGAGATCTGAAGCTTTAATGTCTTCTCCTGTTGATAAACTATATTTCTACACAAGTAATTGTTCTTGCCCATCTGCGTTTCCACAGCCAGACTCTTTCCTGGCTGAGTGCTCCCTTCCCCCACTGACATCTTCTCTCTCTCCCTTCCTCCCCACACACACACACACACACACACACACACACACGCAAATCCAGACGCACACCTTCCCACCACACACCCATATGCAAAATAAAATTAGAAATACTGCGCGACTCTCAAGGTATTTAAGGAATGGAGATCTTCAATCAATATAACCCAAACCCAGCACTCCGGCCTCCCTCCCTCCCCAGCCAGTGGCGGGGGCCAGCAGAGCTTACAAAGAGGGCCCAGACAGCCATGATCTCTACACAAAGCAGCTCTAAAGGGAAAAAGGCTATTTGTGCTTCTCTGTGTCTGCCCTGTAGCCCCCAGAGTCACAGGGCTACCAGATTCTCAGAGACCAGCCCTTAGCAAGCTATGCTTTTGCTTCCATGTAAGACCCCTTCAGAATATAAAAAGGTTTCCTGGCCCCCTTTTTATTTTGATGTATACTGATAAAACACAGAGAAAACGGTGTCTGCTGATTCAAAACTATAGGCCGAGCTGATAAACATACGGTCCTCGTTTTGAGGGATTGCCCTTGTATTAATCAACCAGATGAGAAAGCAATAAACATTTATTTATTAATTTAGCCTTCACCCAGAGGAGAGGAATAGGCCAGATGAGTGAGCTATGACAGCCCAGGAAATTGGGGTAGTGGTGACACCATTATGCCTGCAGTGTATCTAAAGCTTTCTCTGCTTCCTCCTCATCCCTACTGAAATGCACGGGGCCAGGTGTCCCCACCCTCTTGGTGCCTCTCAGTACCCACCTCAGAATAGTAGAGTCAGGAAGAGGAAGGACATAGGAACAGGGGACAAGGGGTGGGGCTCTAGGCATGAGCTTCTGGTCCGGATAAAACCTTCTGCTGTCCTCCCTTCTCCCAAATGAGAGCTCCCCCTGGGTCTCAGGGTGATTCCGGGTGTCTAGAGGCTGAAGGCATATGCATTAGTTCGAACCCAGGCTCTGTCACTTCTCCGCTGTATGACCTTGGGTGTGTGACTTAGCTTCTCTGTGCCTCAACCTCCTCATCCGCACAATGGGGATGATTGAACTTCTGCTGAGGATTAACAAAGCTGTCTTATGCTAAAGGCTTAGCACAGTGTCTGGTACGTAACAAGAGCCCAGTAAACAGTGGCAGTAATTATGAACTAATACTCAAATAGAGCTTGCCACGGGCAGGCCCTGTTTAACGGCTTTACATATATTGTCACATAATCCTCACATCTCTGTTTTACAGATGAGGAAACTGGAATGTGAAGATCACACGGCCGTGGATGGGGGATATTCAGACCCAGGCAGACAGGCTCCAGAGTTGGGGCTCTCAACGCCTCTGTGCACAACAACGTGGATCATTATGGGTGTTGCCCCTGGCAAACTGAGCTCTCAACACCCCCCCCCCCAGGCCTCCCTCCTTCCGAGAGAGGGGGGAGCAGGGAAGGAAGGAGCAGATGACGGCTAACACATCCACATCAGCGCTGAATCCAGATCCCCCCAGTTGGTGGCTGAAGTCCGGCAGAGCGCCCCAGCCCACTCCAGGGGAAAAGGGGGGGGGGCAAGTCTAAGATGCTGAGAGGGGTGGCCAGAGCGCCGCCCCCAGGAGGGGAGGGAGGGGTGGCGGGGTTGAGGGGTGCCCAGCTGCCATCCCCGCCGCCTCCTGGCCCCCACTCGCTGGCGCCCAAGTGGGAGGACGGCAGCTGCCCGCTCCCTCCTCCCCACGTCCCCGCTACCTGCCCAGTCCCCGAAGCGAAGCGTGAGGAGGCTGCGAGCCAGCGGGGCCGAGCCCACAACTTTGCAGCCTCGGGGAGCGTGAGAGCCGGCGTCCGGGGCTCCTCTTGTCCGCGACCCGAGCTCGGTGAGTTCATTTCCCCACCCCTCTGCGGCGGTGCGGCGGCGGCGGCGGCGGCGGCGGCGGCAGCGGCGGCGGCGCGGGGGGCGGCTTCCCCGGCGTCCAGGAGGCGGTGGCCGAGACGCCGGCGGCCGCCCGCGCCGCCAGCCTCGCTAGGGCTCCCGGCCGTGCCGCCCTCCGCCGCGGGCGAGGCGGCCGCCAGTGCGGAGCGGACAGCTCGCCGCGCCCCCGGACCGCCCGGGCGGTCTCCGCGCTCCCTGATCAGGTGCAGGGCGCGGGGGCCGCCGGCCGAGCGCCCCTCGCTCCCCCAGCCCCTATCCGCCTGCCAGGCGCCGCGGCGCATCTGGAGGCTGCTCCCGCGCCCCCCTGGCGACCGGCGTGGGGAAGACACTTGCTTCGCCGGAGACCGGAGCCGAGGGCTCTCTGGGGTGGGCAGCGCCGCCGCAGCCCCCGGGGGCGCCTGGGTGGGGGCGGTGCCCGGCCTCTAGCGACCACCCCCGGGCTTGCTCCGGGCTGAGTTCCTGTCGAGGAGATTGGCTCGCGCTCCCTGTAGCGGCCGCAGGTCCCCGGGGGCACTGGCACCTGCAAAGGGGACTCCAAGGTGATCGATCGCCCAATCCGGACGGGACAGCCTGGACGGAGGCCTCGTGGCATTTGCCCATCCTGGGTGCAGCCGCCTTCCCAGAACTTTTCCTGCGCCTAGGGCTCGCCGGCTCCTTAGCCCCTGGAAAAGTTCTCTCGGGCGCCGGGAATCCTATTTCCCGGTGGCTTCCGAAGCTGGGCAGGAACCAGGGCTTTGGGGGCCAGGGTAGAGTGGGGAATGAGGTGGGGGTGTTCGGCAGCAGGGGGTAGATTCGCCGAAAAGGCTGGCCAAACATCCACTCCTTCGCCCAGGGCGGGCTTGTTGGCATCGAAAGGGTTTCGGCGCCATCGGGGTTGTTTGGGTTCTCGCTTCAGGAGGGTGGGGGGAGGGCGCGACGCGAAGGGGGATTTTAATTTCGTCGCTTCAAATGAAAACGCTCTTTGCAAAGAAATAGCCAGGGCAGCCAGCGTCGGGGAGATGGGCTGACCAGGATCGGCTGACACAGGTATTCCGACTGCGCCCCCCTTCACCTCACCTGGTGCCTGAGCGCGTGTGTGAATGTATTGATTGTTTTAATTGATTTTTTTTTCTAAAAGCCAGGTGGCAGCGGCTGCGTGTGTGATACACAGATATATACATACACAAACACAGATACCCAGGCACACACAGATTACACGGACAGAGTCATGCACAAGGAATGCCCCCCACATATACACACACACTCACCACAGCACAACCACCACCACACACACACACACACACACACACACACACACACAACACACACACACACACACACACACATCACAGACCTATAAGCACACATACCTCCAAGGAGCCTTAGGTTAGGGGTGTGGTCCCTGAGTATTGCCCAACATTGGGGGAGGGGGGTGGCCAGAGGGTCAGAGAAAAGGAGGTAAAGCAGGACTTCCAACAGGTCATTTCTCTTTGCCCCACTCCAAATTCTTTGCTTTCTCCTCCAAGGGAGTCTGGAGGAGAAATCCCAAACCTGGGCTCATTTCCACTGCCATAAAGGAGCGGAGCGCTGGCCCCACGCCCTTCATTCCCCCCACCCCCTAGCCCCCAGACTGCCTCGTTGTGCCTGATTCCAGGGTTCTAGAGCCTCAGAGGTTGCTCAAAAACCAAGCGGGCACTGGGAGATAGGGCCTGACCCCCAGAGGCCAGTTGGGTCTTGGGGTTTGACACCTGCTTGGGCTCGGATTGGGGAAGAGAGGAGGCGTGATCCAAGGGACAGGGGTGGGGAGCTTGGGTTTCAGTGGGGCGGGAGTGACCAACCGCGCCCCCTGGACACTGCAGTAAGTCTTCCTCTCACCCTGGGCCCCTTAGGAATGTAATCGAGGATGCTGGCCCTGAGGCTGCTCAACGTGGTGGCCCCCGCCTACTTCCTGTGCATCTCCCTGGTGACCTTCGTGCTGCAGCTCTTCCTCTTCCTGCCCAGCATGCGCCAGGACCCCTCGGCTGCCTGGCTCTTCTCTCCCGCGCTGCTCCACGGGGCGCTCTTCCTGTTCCTCTCAACCAATGCCCTGGGCAATTACGTCCTGGTCATCCAGAACTCCCCGGACGACCTGGATGCCTGCCAGGGGCCCTCGACCAGGAGGGCCCCGTGCCCCCCGCCCAGCACCCACTTCTGCCGCGTGTGCGCCAGAGTCACCCTGAGGCACGATCATCACTGTTTCTTCACCGGCAACTGCATCGGCGGCAGGAACATGCGCAACTTCGTCTTGTTCTGCCTCTACACCTCCCTTGCCTGCCTCTACTCCATGGTGGCCGGGGTGGCCTACATCTCAGCAGTCCTTTCCATCTCCTTCGCCCACCCCCTGGCCTTCCTCACGCTCCTTCCCACCTCCATCAGCCAGTTCTTCTCCGGTGAGTGGGCCTTGGCAGGCAGGTTGTACCCTACATAGGGACCCTCCACCCCAACCCCAAGTTTGCCAGATTTAGTAAAGAAAAATACAAGATGCCCAGTTAAATTGTAACTGCAGATAAACAATGCATAACTCTTTTAATATAAGTATGTCCTAAATATTACATAGGGCATACTTATATTATTTTTAAAATTCTGTTAACGGGATGCCTAGGTGATTCAGTTGGTCGAGCATCTGACTCTTGATCTTGGCTTAGGTCACGATCCCAGGATCGTGGGATCGAGCCCCGAGTTGGGCTCTGTGCTGATTGTGGATTCTCAATCTCTCTCTCTCTCTCTCTCTCTCTCTCTCTCTGCTCCTCTCCCCTGCTCATGCTCTCTCTATAAATAAAGAAATACATAAAGAAATATTCTGTTATGTAGCTGAAATTCAGGTTAACTGGGCATACTGTATTTACCCGGCCACCTCCCTCTCCAACCGCCGCCCCCCACCCATCCTCATTCATCATCTCCTCCTTGTTTGCCACTGACTATTTGCTCATAGAATTGTGTGGCAATCCAGGCAGTACACTTGCTCTGTGCCAGACAGGGCTGGGTGCTGGCCATCCCTCCATGCAGTTTGTGAGGTACACCCATGCTATGACCTTCCTCTGCCTGGACTCCAGTCCTGTTCACACATTCCCCCAAGGATTTTGCCTTCCAAAGGTCTTGCCAACCAACCACAGTGAGACTGACCAGGGTGCCAGGCCAGCCCCCGCAGAAGGGTAAGCCCTACCCTCCTGCCCACTAAATTTGTCCCCACCAGGCTGTTCTCTAGCCTGCAGATGGCGCAGAGCAGGGCCACCCTGGTTAGAGATGCAGCCGTGGTTAATGGCTCCACCTTCACATCACAGTGCTGTGGCACTGGCGTGCGATTTGACCCTCCAGGGAGACTCTCACGCTTGCAGGAGCCAGGCATGTGGGCCTTCACACCAGCACTCTCTTGAGCACCCTGGTGGGGACTGTACTTTCTATAGTGTGCCCCCAAGGAGAGCTCCATGATTCCTGGCACAGAGGGACCTGGCTCCTGGCAGTTTACCTGGCCTTGAAATTCGCCCCTACCTCATTTCCATCCCTACCCTGGCCTTTGACTTCAGCTGACTTGTTTCTTACAGTTGCTAGCATGCATGCATGTGTGTGTCTGATATTTTTATCTCCACCTCCCAGATGAAGAAACTTAGGCTCATATGGGATTGAATGGCTTGCCCAGGATCTTACTATTACTGACTAGCAGCCTCTGCCCCGCCCCCACCCCTGCTCAGGTGTTTAAACAACCCCCAGCAGCACGGGGAATCTCGCACACCATTGGCCTTTCAGGGACAAAGACAGACATTGCAGCTACATCCATTGAGATCCCAAGTTTAGTTTGATGTACCTGGGCTGGACCCTCATAAAAGTTCTGCTCCATTCTGGGGGAAGCCACCATTTTGGTCTTTGTTGGGTCTGCAGCCCGGTCCTTCACAGGAGCAGAACTGTTGTGTCCTTGGGTAGTGGGAACTCAGAAACTCAGGAAGGCCACAGCTGTGGGGTTGCCTTGAGGGCTGGTGGCTGAATTCGGCCCAGAACTTGGAACTCTGGGGCCTTCTGGATCTTGGCACGGGCCTAGGAGGCTGCTGGGACCAAAATAACCAGACTGGGGGAGGGGAGGTGGGCGGGCTAGGGGGTGGAGTGTGAGCACAGACAGGTGGAGGGATGAGGAGAGCCAGAGAGCCTGATTACACTTTCTTTTCCAAGTAGCATCATCACATCAGAATGAATGGTTCCAAAGGGAGGATCCTGAAATGGTTTGATTTGAGATAAGCCTGGGCTTGAGGCCTGTCCATATGTGCTAGGTTTGGGAGACAGGATAGAAGGGAAGAGGGGCTCTTACTTTGATCTGGGGGAGAACAAAGCCAGTCGGTGACTACCTTGGGGCCCAGATCCTTGTTGCAGCACCCCTTTTTACCTCCTCCCCATACCCACTGGGAAAAGGGGGCCAAGGTTTCTAATCTCCAACTCTCCCGTCCCACCCATTGTCCTCCTTTGCTGACCTTCCTTCTTCCCCCTCACCAGGCCTTCTCCCTCCCCACCCACGCATGCACCTGACCCCATCAGTGTCTCCCTTCCTATGTCTTCTCCTTCTATTCTCAACCCGAATGGTTGCGGGCACACCCTCTCTCATCTGCTCAGGAGGGCAGGTGGACAGGAGGGAAGAGGAGGGGATAAGCTGTTTAATAGATTGAACTGTCCACAACTGTGGTACCGACCTGAGTCAGATCTGCCACAAGAGCACAGCATGGTTGGGAGTGTTGGCCCTCAGCTTATGCCAAGGAGGTGGGAGACTAGCCAGTTCAATTTTGGAAGTTGTCCTTTCTTTGGGCTTCAGGGGGTTGGTACAGGTTGTGTCAGCCCTCTGAGTCTCAGTCCTCTTATCTGGGAAATGGAGATGACACCATCTGACCTGTGTCATTGGGATAAGTGTGCCAGCGTGGTGGGTGCCACCAGAAAGTCCAGTAGAAGGGAAGGGGGACTAGCATTTGCTGAACATATAGTATGTGGATTATCACATCCATTTTAAAGGCTCAGGAGCCAAAAGCTCAGCAAGGTTAAGTTGCTTCCAAACCACACGAGTGTGACTCCAACCCAAGATTTGGACTCAGAGCTGCTAGCCTCCAGAGCTCTACTCTTTCCACTGCACCACACTGCCTCTGGAGCTGCTTCTTGATGAACGAGCTACTTTGGGTGGAAAAGAGGTTCTTGTCCCTGGCTGTCTATTAAAGATGCTGGGTGATGATCTGTCAAAGGTGTTATAGATGCTTGGTAGGAAGCAGAGATGGAAAGATTGGATGGTGTGACCAATCAGGCCCTTTAGGAAAATTCTGTGATTTTCTAAAAGAAGAACTATTATTAAATAATTCAGAGGAGCTGAGGCAGCTAGGCTGAGCAACTTCAAACACTTCAAGAGAAAGCAGGTCCCCAGAATAGCCTTTTGTAGCTGCTGCAAGGGGCCAGAAAAAGGCCACGAGGTCTTTTCCGCATGTCTTGATTTAGTGCCAGAAAAAAGCCTATGGAAAACAGCTTCCATCAACTCAGGCTTATCCTTGCAGCTGAGTTGCAAGGCAGGCCCTGCACTTGACAGCTCTGATGTTCTCACATCACAGCTGGAGGGCCATCTTTGCCTGTCAGCATTCCTGGAGCCTGGAGGGCACCATGGTCCCGGGATCCTTCATCCTGCACGTGGCTGCCTGAGCTAACCTGTGCTGACAAGGAAGAAGTGGGTCAGAGGGATGGAACAGCCCTATGTAAGCCCTGTCCCACTGCCGGCCCATGCCAGCTGAGGGGCTGCTCCAAATGCCAGCTAGAGTGAGCTCTCCATCCCCTGGGCAGCTGGACTTATTTGTCTCCAACTTTGCAAGGAGAAACCTTTCAAATCTCCTAGGACTGAGGGCAAGATGAGGCTGTTAATGAGCAAACCTGAATCTGGCCCACACCCTCCTGGCTGTGGAGTCCACCGCTGCTCAGACTGGACAAATTTTAAAAGCCCAACCCTCGGAGGTCTGGAAACTGAGGACTGGGGAAACCAGGGAAGAGGTGGGTTGGAGCCAGGGGAATGCTGGAGAAGAAGGATATGGTTGAGATTTACAGAGGCTGAATAGATTGTAAGGTGGGGTCTCTGGAACAGGCACCCTCATCTCATTGGAAGGGGTGGAGGTTGGCTTGCACTGCAGGGAGAGAGGGGCTGAGGAGGGCTTTTGAGTTCTCTCCTGGACCCCATGCCCTAGCTGCTAGGCTGGTCAAGGTAGGTGTCTCTACCATGGCTGCCAAAGCTGCAGCCCATCCAGGACTCAAAGCCCTGGAAAGAAGGAGAAAGCTGGCTGGTCTTGGGAGTTAAATGTGAGCCCTTCTTGGATGTAGTCTCCTCATCTATAAATGACCCTCATCAGGGAGCATTGCACTGAGTGTGAACCAGAATGCTGGTCACTTTGTACACCATTTCCCTGAATCACGCAACCTTATGGAGTCATTGTTATTATGCCCATTTTACATATTAGCAAACTGTAACTTGGAGAGATTAGATAATTTATACAAGGCCACAGAGCCGGGAGAGTCAAACTTAGCATAGATTGACCACCCCAGTTCTGACGAAGAGTGTGGGATCTCTTATTCAGTGGATGTTTAAAACCAATGATAGAGAATGCTAGTTTGGAGGGGTTTGGAGAGGTCCTGCCCAAGGCAGGGAGCTAGACTGATGATCTTGGGGGCCTCTTCCAGCCTTAGCAGGCCCTGGCTGACAGCTCTGGCCAAATGTTCTCGTGGCCATACTATCCTCTTGTTAACATTAATGACTGAATTATTTTCTAAGTCAGCGCTCTGCACTGCCCTTGGAGCTTGTGACTTCTTGATGACTAGGCCCTGTTCTCCATCATGCTGTCATTTTCCAGAGTCCTCCCCGCCAGTGTTCCCAGTTCTGTAGGGAGATGGGGCTGCAGTCAAGGCAACTGCCCAGGAGCCAGCTCCCTCCCTTGCATCCTCAGCTCACCCCCCTCTGCTCCTGAAAAAACACCTTCTCCCTGTTTCCAGATCACAAAGAGAAGGTAGAGCAAGACGGCATCTCTGACTCTAAGGAAATGGTGGCATCTAGGCACTGCCAGGAGAAGAAGCTACCTTCTCTTCTCCCCCACGTCCCCCAGTTCTCCCCTCTCACTTCAGGAGCCGTGGGCACTAAGAAAAAGTTAGGGCAACTAGTTCATCCTTCCTTCCCTCGCTGCAGCGCTGAGATTGCTACAGCATATAGCTTCAGTCTCATTAATCTCCCTCCTTCCCTAGTGGAAAGCGCCTGCATGGATCGCAGTTCAGTACGTGGCCTGGGTGTAAAGCGATTCTGGTCTTTCCCCTCCCCCCTGCAGGAGCTGTCCTCGGTTCTGAAATGTTCGTCATCCTCATGCTCTACCTCTGGTTTGCTATCGGCCTGGCCTGCGCGGGCTTCTGCTGCCATCAGCTGCTGTTGATCCTGAGGGGGCAAACCCGCCACCAGGTGCGGAAGGGGGTGGCGGTGAGGGCCCGGCCCTGGCGCAAGAACTTACAGGAGGTCTTCGGGAAGAGGTGGTTGCTGGGCCTGCTGGTCCCCATGTTCAATGTTGGAGGTGAGAGCTCCAAGCAGCGTGACAAATAGCAGGCATTCCCATCATTTCTGTGTGTGTGTCTTAACTCCTCCTGAACATAAGACCGTGGCACTCTTGTCTCCGCCCATGACCCAATACAACCTTGAGCCAGTAAGGTCCTAGCATCCATCCCTGGTCTGTGACATATAGAGAACAGCGTTGGCTGGTGGATTGTGGCTAGAAGGAAAAATGGCCACTCAGGCATTGCTAGGCTCCCAAGAGCCAGACAACTGCTAGGAGGGCTCTGCTTTTGTTCCTTCCCCCTTGGAGCCCCTGCTTTCCCCCTCTGCCGGGCTCATCCACTCTCTCCCATGTCTCATGTCATCACTGCTATTGGCTAGAGCTCTTCCTCTCAGACCCATGTTAGGATGGAGAGTGGATTCTTGCTGTTGGTATGATGCTCCCAGGGCCTAGAGGTAGGCAAAAATGTTTAAAATTACCATGTGTGAGAGATAGCCAAGTCAGCTCTGCCAACTGCTAGGGAGGTTGAAAAAGGAGGGGTGTGTTCTTATTCTCTCTGTGGATTTGTGAGCAGTGGAAGGGAAACTCAGGAGCTTACTACCCCACCCCCCAAGTTGCAAAACCTTTTCTCTGGGAGACAGCAGCCAATGGCCTGGATTTTCTAGGTGCTGTGTCTTTCCATCTTGCCCCATATGTCCACCCCAGCCCAGTCTGGGACCTGCCTTGATGCTTCCTTTCCTTGGCACTCTTGTAGCTTTCCCTCTGATGTCTAGTCTTTGGGGTCTTTGTTAGATGTTGGGAAGGCAAGAAAGAAGGAAGAAGGAAAGGAGAAATACTGATAAGTGGGAGAAGCATGTGGTTGCATGACCATACAGAAGGGGACGTGTGCATGTGTGTGTGTGGGGGGGCTGGGTGGTGGTGAGGAGTGTTGTGAAATTAGAAAATGCTTAGAGGAGGGGAGGAGAGAGGTCACACAGAGGTTGGGCACTGGGATATTTGGGAGATGAGAATGAGAGGGGCAAATAGGCTCATTTCTGAAGGACATTCTAGCATCTAAAGCTGTTCAGTATTTGAAAAGCTGCCTGGGGAAGTAAAGAGTGTCCCACTGGAGGTATTCCAGCAGGGACTGGTCAGTCATCTGGCAGGCATGCTGTGGAAAGAATTTCTGCACAGGGTCAGGAAAGGGAAGATCCTTTCCCACCCCCAAGAGTCTAATGTCCTCTTTGTGACTGCCAGGTCCAGAGGCAAGACCTGTAGAGATGCCTGTGAAGTATTTGCTTTCACGAAGCAGGAAGAAGGCATGGAAGGGTCTGAAAATCATAATGCAAACCTTCAGGACCCTACTTTGCCACTGAGGAGGGGTCTCTGGTGAGACAGGACAGACTGGGTGTTAATGCTAGCCGAGGGGGTTGGCATTTGAGGAAAGGGAGATGGAGCAGTGTCAGGGGCAGGTAGGGGCCATAGCGGGAGAGCAAGGCTGGAAGGTCAGGCAGTTGTGAGGCCAGCCTTGGTTATCTAATTGGCTCTGGATGGGGGCACTGCTCTGTGTTCTGGGGCCCAGAAGATCGAACCTCTGGGGCATATTTGGGAGTGGGGATAACACAAATGCCCCTTCTGACTGGATCCCAAGGCCAGTCTACCACCCGTGCAGGCAGCAGAGCTGAAGCCCACGCCCTACAGTGTCCAGCTGGCGGCCACAGGCACCCCAAGCATTGTCACACAACACTATGAGTTCTTGAGCAGAGCTCAGGAGCACTTTACCTTGGTCCTGCCTTCATGCCCCCTACAGGGCTAATGTAGTAATGGCACCACTGGCTCACACTCCCTCCCATTTTCATTCATTCATGCATCCTACATATATTTCTTGAGTGCCAACTCTGTGCCAAGTCTCTTCCGGGCACCGGTATACAATGATGAACAAGGCACACTCGTTGTAATGAGCACTGGGTGTTATATGTAAGTGATGAATCACTAGATTCTACTCCTGAAACTAATATTACACTATATGTTAACTAACTGGAATTTAAATAAAAACTTGAAACAAACAAAAATGATGAGCAAGACAATAAAATCTCTGCCATCAGGGGCATCTTGTCCCTGCCCCCACCCACTGAATCCCACCCCTTGGAAAATGGTTACTCTGCCATCTTGGTGTCAGCAGGGCAGGTCACTTGGAGGGGAAGGATATTGCAGAGAAGGCTGAAGAGGAGCCCGGGCTGGCTGGATGAAGGAATCATTGGGGAGCATCTTCACCCCCTACTTCTGGCCATACTGAAAAAGTGGGAGTGGAAGGGAAGAGATTCCTTGGGAAATCCAGACCTTGGCTCTTCCCTGACTGCAGAGCTCAAGCTTGGAAGCTAGCCATGCCATTCCCAGCCTCCTGGAGGCTCAGCACTGTGAGACTTGACATGGGGAGAGGAACTAAAAGGGAGACCTGCAGGAGTCGGCTTCTGGCGGATTGGTCAGTGGGTGGTGACGGGGTGGGGGTTACCAGGTGTGGGACTTGAGTAGCATTTGTACACATGTCCCTGTATTGTTGATGAAGAGCATCAATAAAACATGTGGTGTTAAATTGGATTTGATGTGATCACACGGGCACTGTGGTTGGTAGCAGGGCAGGCAAGGCTGGAATGCACCAACACAGTCAAACAAGCTGTTGAAATATTTAAGGTAAGTATTAAAAATACTTCTGTTCTAGTAGGTAAGTAACC
Source organism: Panthera uncia (assembly GCF_023721935.1). NCBI lineage: Eukaryota > Metazoa > Chordata > Mammalia > Carnivora > Felidae > Panthera > Panthera uncia. The sequence goes on from NW_026057582.1 coordinate 24,671,603, forward strand.
ATTGTCCAGACTCCCTGAGAACCCACTCCTGCTGCCCCAGCTGCTCCTGCTCCTCCCCTGGACTCCTGGCTAGCTTCAAAATCCAGCAATGAAAAGGGCAATGCCTGTTACCTGCATGGAACCCTCAGGAGTTTATTCCAACCCATCAGTCAGTGTCCTTTGTGACTGGTCAGGGTTTGTGCTGTGTGGCTGGTAAATGTGTGGATACCACCCCTTGTTGGTAGCAGGTCTATGTGCTGGGATCATGGACCCATGGGGGCCAGGGGTAGAATGTGTAACGTAGGAACCTTCCTCTTCCTCCTCCCACTCCTTCCCATGTCAGAGGACAGGTGGGGAGAGAATGAAGAGGAGAAGCCACTTGATCCTCCATCACAGGTAGAGCTGACTGCCCCCTGAGGATCAGACAGGGCCCCCTGACCTCTCAGCCCCTACAAAACTTGAAGACTTCAGGCTGCCCAGTCCTGAGGGCAGCTGAGAGTGGGTTAAGCCCTGCAGGGAGGGAGTGGTCCCTGAGCAGATGAATGGGCATGACCTCTGATGCATCCTAAAGATGAGCAGGCCTGGACTAGTAGAGGCACAACTACAAAGTGTTAGTTCTTCTTGGGCTGTTGAAGAGCCTTCAGCCTAGGCCAGTGTTGTATATAGGTCTGTGTTCCCTGGACACATGCCAACAAGCAACCAAAAAGGCAGACCCAAGATATGCCGGCGGTGGGGTGGGGAGGGGATGAATGGAGCTGTGACTAATCTTCGGCACATTGTAGAGCATGGGCTGTCTACACTCCATGGGGCAGACACACCTGCCTTTTCACCATTGTATCCTAAATGCCTAGCAGGGGCTAGGCATATAGTAGGTGCTCAGTAAATATTGACTAAATGAATGCTTAGATTTTGTGCTCATTTGCTCACTCCACATCTCTTCTTTGCTGTGCACACTGTGGGGCTGGAAGACAGATGAGACAACACTGTCCTCCAGGGGTTCACATCCTGGGAGAGGTTGCTGGGAAGCCCCAGAAGAGGAAGAGAGCATGTCCAGCTGTAGAGACCAGGGAGCTTCCATGTGTGCAGAGCTTGGAGGAATGGATGAGATTTGAGAAGGCAGACATGGATAAGAAGGCTTTCCAGGAAAAGGGAACTGGCCTGGAGCCCTGGAGTGATCATGGGATGGTGAGCATAGCGGCCATCATGGAGAAGCAGGTGGAATTAAATCTGGGAGTTGAGAAATCCTTATCAAAATAACACCAGCATTCTTCACAGAACTAGAACAAACAATCCTAAAATTTGTATGGAACCAGAAAAGACCCCGAATAGCCAAAGCAATCTTGAAAAAGAAAATCAAAGCTGGAGGCATCACAATCCCGGACTTCAAGCTGTATTACAAAGCTGTAATCATCAAGCCAGTATGGTACTGACACAAGAACAGAGACTCAGATCAATGGAACAGAATAGAGAACCCAGAAATGGACCCACAAAATGTATGGCCAACTAATCTTTGACAAAGCAGGAAAGAATATCCAATGGAACAGAGACAGTCTCTTCAGCAAATGGTGCTGGGAAAATTGGACAGCGACATGCAGGAAAATGGACCTGGACCACTTTCTTACACCATACACAAAAAGAAACTCAAAATGGATGAAATCCCTAAACGTAAGACAGGAAATGATCAAAATCCTTCAGGAGAAAGCAGGCAAAAACCTCTTTGACCTTGGCCACAGCAATATCTTACTCAACACGTGTCCAGAGGCAAGGGAAACAAAAGCAAAAATGAACTACTGGGACCTCATCAAGATAAAAATCTTCTGTACAGCAAAGGAAACAATCAGCAAAACTAAAAGGCAACCAGGGAATGGGATAAGATATTTGCAACTGACATATCAGATAAAGGGTTAGTATCCAAAATCCATAAAGAACTTATCAAACTCAACACCCAAAAAACAATCTAGTGAAGAAATGGGCAAAAGACATGAATAGACACTTCTCCAAAGAAGACATCCAGATGCCTAACAGACACATGAAAAAATGCTCAACATCACTCATTATCAGTGAAATACAAAACAAAACCACAATGAGATACCACCTCACAGCTGTCAGAATAGCTAACATTAACAACTCAGGCAACATCAGATATTGGCGAGGATGCGGAGAAAGAAGATCTCTTTTGCACTGCTGGTGGGAATGCAAACTGGTGCAGCCACTCTGGAAAACAGTATGGAGGTTCCTCAAAAAATTAAATATAGCACTACCCTATGCCCAGCAATTGCACTATTAGGTATTTATCCAAGGGATACAGGCGTGCTGTTTCAAAGAGGCACATGCACCCCAATGTTTATAGCAGCGCTATTGACAATAGCCAAAGTATGGAAAAAGCCCAAATGTCCATCGACAGATGAATGGATAAAGAAGATGTGGTATATATATATATATACAACGGAGTATTACTCGGCAATCAAAAAGAATGAAATCTTGCCATTTGCAACTACATGGATGGAACTAGAGAGTATTATGCTAAGTGAAATTAGAGAAAGACAAAAATCATATGACTTCACTCATATGAGGAATTTAAGATACAAAACAGATGAACATAAGGGAAAGGAAGCAAAAATATATAAAACAGGGAGAGGGACAAAACGTAAGAGACTCTTAATTATAGAGAACAAGCAGAAGGTTGCTGGAGGGGTTTTGGGAGGGGTGATGGGCTAAATGGGTAAGGGGCATTCAGGAATCTGCTCCTGAAATCATTGTTGCACTATATATGCTAACTAACTTGGATGTACATTAAAAAAAATCTGGGATTGGAGATCTGAGCAGAGGGGGCCTTGAATGGCAAGCTAAGAGATCTGGACCAAAGTTGACAGGGGAACCATTGAAAGTTGTGAGCAAGGGAACTACATGATTAGAAATATATTTCAGAAAGTAGGGCTTTGGTGGGTAGACCAGAAGTGGAGATGGTGGAGGGACTCAAGAGGAGGCATTTGCTATGAGCTGAGGGTGACATAACCAGGGTTTGGGTGGGAATACTGGCTGTGGGCTGGTAAGGAAGGGAAAGTATCAGAGCCATTTCACCGACATGGAGCATGACTGGAGGGGTCCTGGGGAGAAGGCCCAAGATGATCCTGAAGGTGAAGACAGAATGGTCAAGGTGACCTCAAATGAAAGGCCATCAGGAGCAGAGAAGATCATGACCCTGGGATTCAAGGTAATGGGGATCACTTGCCTCTGTCAATGGCCCATCTGTTGGTGATTGATGCTATTGTTCTTAACTAACCTCTCCGTAACCTTGCGCTGGAGGAAGAGATTCATGGCAATCTGCACATCGTGCCATGCAGCACAACCTTCTGGCTGCCAAAGCTGGGAGAAACCATCTGCCTGCGGCAATAGAGGTCACGAGTCCTTGAAGCAACCTGAGCCCCCACCTGCTATAATGAAGAAACCAATCCTTAGGTCCCAGCAGCCACTTTTTAGCCAGTCTCCTTTCCCAGGATCATGGTTGTCTTGTCACTTCATGAATTTGGTCCTCCTGGCTCCTCTCTGTACTCAGAATCCTGCAACTGGCCTCACTGCTCCCCACATCTCCCTCCTCTGGGCATGCTCTCAAGGATGCTTGGAAGGCAGCTCCTCCTGCTGGGGGGAAAGGGAGGGGATGGGTAGGGAGCTAGGATGCATTGCTCCTGCCTTATCTGAGATGCTTTGGAGATAAGGCAGAACCTTGGACCTGGTCACCAACCAGGGTGAGCCTGTTGGTGGGGTTGGGGGGTCTGGGATAGTTCCTGATTTGGTTTCTGCTTCTGTCCTCATTCCTCTCTCTGTGGGTAGTGCTGGCCCAGCTCCTCCATTCATTCCTCAGGCATTCATTGATGCCGACTCCATGCCAGGAATGATGCCAAGAACCAGGAATGCAAAGATTAATGAGACCTATTACCTGACCCCGGGAAGACCAAAGGGACGAGGACCAACTGCGGACAGTTATGAGGGAGGACAGGGTGCCACGGGAGGAGGAGAGCACCCTCTCGGCGGGTAGGCTGGAAGACTTCCCAGAGGAGGCAACGTCAAATTTATACAGGATGATTAGGAGTTGCCAGACAGGAAAGCAGGGCTGCAGGTAGGAGTACAAGTAGAAGGGACTGTGCAGGGGCTGGAATGCCAGATGATTCCTGGGAGTTGTGAGTCTCCATGAGGAGTGATAGGGCATGAGTAAGCATCCTGTGGTCACAGTCAGAGTTTACTCTTCAGGCCACGTTCCCCATGGACCTGCCTCTTCCCTCTGATCGCTTCTTACAGGCTGTCCTGCTTGGGTGAGTCAAGCACAAACTGATGTCTACTTTTTTTCTAATGATCAGCACGATCCTCCACATTAGAGACCAAAGGCAAAGGGTCACGTTTATTTCCCCAGGGTTCAGTCCAAAGCTGTTGGAGAACTCAAACTGGGGACATCAGAGACACTTGGGCTCAAAGAAGAGCCTCTGGGAAGAACTCCCCATCACTCTTTCCTTCCCATAGAACTTCAGCAAGGGGGTTAGAAGGAAGTCATTTCTACTAAGATGGCTACCAGGGGCTCAGGAAGAGGGGCGACCTTTCATGATGTACAGTCCTCTCATCCTGACTGGCGAGGCCCATGTTCCTTTCATGGCCCTCTGCACTGCCCTCTCCCCACACCATCACCTAGTGGCCCCCGCATGTTTCTTCCATTAGCCCTGACTGGTCCAGGGAAGTTGTCCCTCCTGTATGGGTTTTGTCCCCCAGCTGAACCTTGGAGGGCAGGAATGGCAATGGTGGAATTCTCTGGTTTCCCCTAGCACCTAGCATATAGTATACAGCACTGACACCATTGTTGATGCATGAGTCACAATGAGTAATAATGACCAACATTTGCTGAACATTCACTATGTGAATAGGCCCTTGTCATACACACTTTACCTATAGTAACTACTTATTCCTCATAGCAACCCCTCGAGGTATGCTTTTTTATTACCCCTATTTTCTAGGTAAAGAAACTGAGGCCCAGAGAAGTTATATAAGCTTCCCAAAGCCATGCAGCTGGTAAGTGGCAGAGCTGGGATTCGAACTCAGGCTGTCTGCTCCTGAGTTAATCTTGTGAACCCAGACACCAGACTGTCTTTGTATTGTGGACTATTGTAGACATCCAATAAACTCCCTGCTGACAAGTAACAGTCAAGTTTTCATTCATTAATTCATTGATCAATTTATTCATTTAACCTACTGTTATTCAGCACCTGGTATTCAGTAGGCCCTGGTGGGTACAGAGAAAGGAATTAGGCACAGCCTCTGCCTTCACAGAGCTCACAGTAGCTGCTTAAGGTGACTGCGGGAGCAAACAGGCTGGCTTCAGGACCCTGGGATCCTTGGGATGTATCTGGTCCTTCCCAGGCTGATGATTATGGGCAAGTTGCCCAGGATGAAGCAGCTTCTTCCAGAGGCTAATTGTGGACGTCTGAAGACAGTCCCGGCTGGGGACCCTACCCCAGGTCACAAGGATGATGTCTAACCAGGGAAAAAAAAAGGCCTGAGCTGTTTCTGGGCTGCTGCCTTCCCAGGCAGTGTCAGGGTGCCCGCAGGAGGGGACCAGACACTGCCAGAGGCCTGAGCACAGCTGGCTTGTCTCTACACCCACCCCCTGGAGACCAGGGCATGGGGGCCACCAAAGACCCCAAAATGGAGCAGGCTCCGAGGAGAAAAACATCTGCCAAAGCTCATCTATGACATATGGGAGAAGAGAGGCCTCTGGAGGGGCCATAGCGATGGCTGGTGAAGTGGGATCACGTGTTAATGCCCCTCCCCCAATTTAAGCAGCATTAGCACAAAGCTCTGCTGGCAGGGAGCAGGGCACTGACCTGGAACCCTGAGCTGAGAGCAACAGAGAACCAGCCGTGAGGCCTTCTGGGGAGGAGGCAGTCCCATGTGTGGGCTTCTTCCCAGAGTCCCTGTCCCCAAATGCCCCCTTTCTGGCCTGCTTGTGATGCCTGAAATTCCCACCAGTAATATCTCCTTAAAAATAGCATTGGTCCCCCAAACTCCTCCTTGCAAATTCTGGGATTTGCCTGAGCTGCCTTCTTCCTCTGCCTGACAGCTAGTTGAGAATTAGGCCAGGAGCGGTGTGCATAAGGGATTTCAGATAGAGAGTAGGGGAGCATGGCATCCCCCCATACTCTGAGGGGCAGGGGGCCCCCATGAGCAGAGGGAGGGGTGCAGTCCTGGGACATTTCTCTGCAGCGTGGGAGAGGAGGAGCAGTAGGAACTAGGCCTCAGTGGGCAGAACTGAGCAGGGGCTGCACATCCCCACCTAGGAAGTGGTATCTTAGAAAGATGACCACACTGAGTCCAGAGTGCCCACTGCTGCTGCTGCTGAGTCCCTGTAACCCTGGGCAAGTCACTGCCATCCTCAGACACTGGACTCCCTCTTAGACTTAACCAAGAATTGGACACTCTTGGCCTTCAGCGGGGCATGATGTTTGAATGACTCCGGAAAGGGCAAGCCACTCTGCTTTGCCACAGACCCCACCGCTCCCCACTACCCCACAGAGGGCAACCCCACACTCTTCCCTTGCCTGTTTGGCACCTGGAGGTTTCTGACTTGTGACTCTTGAGAGATTAAGCTTCAGGAGAGCCAAGTTCTAGTCCCAGCTAGGCCCTACGCCATACGCTGTATGACCTTCCCAGGTCTCTGGGCAGCCTGGCAAAACTGCTTAGCGTTTTGTGCTGTGGACGGTGGGGGAGAAGGTAGGAATAGTGCTGCAGAGAAAAAAGCAGTCAGGGGTAGGATTCAGAGATGAGAGGACGTGGAACGTGAAATAACATGAAGTTGATTTTGATGGATTCCCAGCCAGCAGAGGTCACCAGTGGCAGGGGAAGGGCTGTGCCCGCTTTTATTCAGGCTACAAAGATTGCTCGCATGGTCCAGGTGGAAAGGGAGCCAGGAGACCCGAGGAGGGACGCCCGCCGAGGGGGCAGCCAGGTGAGCGGCCATCGAGGTCCCTCCACCTGAGCACCGGCAGCCCAGGCAGAGAATGACTGCGCTGCTGCGGGATAGTTTAATCAACAGAGGAACAGGGGAGGGGACGCGCGGCTCGCCGGAGAAAGAATTTAATTAGCAACGCTTTCAAGAAAGAAAATTAAATTACAGGAAACAGTGGTGCACTCTGAGGAACACGAAACGCCTAAACCGATTCCCCAGACCCCCACGTGCGCCGGGACCACAGCAGGTGGGACGCGGCCGCGCGGGGCGGGGCCTCAGCCGCCTCTCCCGCCCGGCTTACCCGGCGCCTGGCGTCCGCCGGAAGGGGGCGCCGCCGGGCCACAGCCCTGTTATCCAGGCGCCCGCGCTCCCGCGCGCGGCAAAGGTGGGCGCGGAGAGGACCTGGGCGAACCAAGCCCGGGACTGAAAGGGCTGCTGGGTGTCTTGCTTCGCCGAGCCACACAGGGCTTCGCGGGCGCAAAAGGGCGAGATTTGGGTCCCGTGCTAATAGTGGTCTGACCCGAGACTCATCCAGGGAAATGGAGTCACAGAGTTCGAGGACCGGGCAGCCTTGTCCGCATCCCGCCCCCTCCCGGGTGCAATTCCTCAGACAGGCCCAGGAAGTCGCCCAGGAACACACAGCTGGTAAGTCATGACACTGACATCACACCCCATTGGCCTCTGAGTTCTTCTCCAGCAGGGGAACACCGGGTTTTGATCCCCAATCCCTATCATGACGCTTCTCTCATAGTAGGCACTCAGTGAGGATTTGCTGAATGAATGGTAGGTGTTTTCTTGGTTGTCAGAGCCGGTGCTAACAGCTGAGAGGCTGGGAAGATGAAATGACACCGTGTGTGTAAAACACCTGGCACCACACTCGGACCACTGTGAGCATCTAGTCAAAACTGGTGCCAGTGCTTCTCAAATTTGCCAGTGTGCGGGAATCACTTGGGGATCCGGTGAAAACGCGGGTTCGGAATCAGCTGGGCCTATGATTCCGCGCTCTGACAGGCTCCCAGGGGATGGCGCTGCTTCTGATCACTTACTGATCGCACCAGGAGGAGAGGGCCAGCTGAGATGGTCTGGGTTCAAGGTCAGCCGTTCACTTTGTCCTTAGGGACAGTGAGCAGCAAACCAGCACGGCTCCCAGCCTGCCTCCCCCGCCCTGCTGCACCCAGAACAGAGCCCCTCCTTGGCACCCGCACTAGTCCCTCCTCCCCACCAGCCCCGATCCCAATATCAGTCCCGTGATAGGGAGTCCCTGCGTAGTTCATTCCAGCCTGGTCTGCACATGTGCAGTCACCTGAGGAGCTTGAAAAAATTACTGATGGGGGTGGGAAAGGGGGAAGTCCTACCTCCTGGAGACTCTACTAGGATTCGTCTGGGGTGTGGCCTTGGCATCTGGATTTTAAAAGCTCCCGAGAGGCTGTCACTGTGCGGCCAAGGCCAGAGAGCCGCTGCAGTGGGGTGCCTGAGGAGGGCAGCAGTGCGAGCAGGTGGGGCTTTACAGAAGTTCACCTGATGCAGCATGGAAGGTGGACTGTACTTGAGCCTGGAGGCAGAGTCACCAGCCGGGAAGCTGGGCCAGGTATGAAATGGAGGCTCCCGGTGAGGGTGGGGCCGACAATCAATACTCCAGATTCCTCTATAGCTCCCCACCCCCTGACTGTGTAGCCCTGAACAAGGGTGAAGCTTGGGACAGGCTGGGGAGAACGTGTTTGCCAAGTACTCTGCAGGGTGTGTACTTCAGGAGGGGCTCTGTTCTGGGTGCAGCAGGGTGTGGGAGCAGGCAGGGAGCTGGCCTGGTCTGCTGCTACTCCTTGTGCAAAGTGAAAGACTGACCTTGAACCAAGGCCGGCTCAGCTGGCCCTATCCTCACTCCTGGAGCTTCACGTTTCACCTATAGTAACAATCTTATGAGTACTGTTTATTGAGCACCCACCATGTGGGGCCACTGGACTAGATACTTTATACATAATGGCATAATAATCTTTTGAGAGTAGATAGTAACCTAACAAATGAGGAAACGAAGCCCACAGAAGTCATCCAACTTGCTAGGATCATACAGAAACCAACGGGATCCAGACCCAGAGCTATGATATTTCCATCCCACCATGATGCCTCTACTCAGTCTCTTTCCTTTGCCAAAAATGCTGGCCCCTTCCTCTCAGCTAATCTAAACTGCACCATATGCCTCGACTGGGCTCAAATCTCAACTCCCCTAGAGTTCCTTTTCAGGCCTCGGAGAGCTCCTGCAGCTCTGGTCTGTAGGTGGCCTTGGGCACCAGGCCACACTACCCAGTGTCGCTGCTTTCCCGGTGAGTCACATCTCCTGGCTCAGCTCTGAGGGCTCCAGGGCCGGGACCTCATGTGCCTTTCTGTGGGCCCTGGGCCTTCGTAAGTGTTTGGCGCTGCCAGGGCCGGGACTAGGGTGAGGCAAGTGAGGTGCCTATGGTACAGAACCTCAGAAGGTGCTCACGCTTGGGGTCACGTGAATGTTCCTGCCGGCCGCAGCTGCGAGAATGCAGTGAGAATGCGGACGCAGGTGCTATTGTGGGTGAGCTCAAAAATCTGGGAATGTGGTGACAGATGGTAACTAGACTTGTTGTGGGGATCATTTCATAATGTATAAAAATATCAAATCACTATGATTAAACCTGAAACTAACAGTATATTGTATGTCAATTATACTTTAATTAAAAAACAAAAAGTCTGAAGGTGAGTCACCAAACAGATAATCCACTTGTGAGAACTCTCTCCTAGTGTGCCTGGGCGGGTGTTGGGGTGGACTTAACTAATATATTGTGCCTGTATCAACACTTCTGTACTCAGTAGCTTAACGTTAAGGACCCTTCCTTGCCCTAATCGAAGGATGATAAACCCCCAGGTTATCAAAATGTTAATCTTTAAAATAAAAGTAGAAGTGAGTAGGACATATCACCTTGCCCAGATTTACACACCCAACTTTGGATCCATAAGACCTAGTGAGACCCAAACCAACAAAGGGATGATGGACTTAGTTGATGGTCATTGCTACCCTCCCACTAGAATATCAGCAGAGATGATGCCTGTTTTGTTTACCACCCACAACTAGGTCAGTTCCTGGGACATAAACGTGCTGACAACTTTATGTATTTGTTACTCTGAAGTAACCATGACAATGTCTACATCAGGTAAGCTTCAGGAATCATTAAAACTTTCACAAGAAGCAGAAATGATCAGGGTTTGAGAAAAATACAAATTTGAGGGGAGGGAGGAGCAGGAGTGACAAATCAAGTAGTGAAGACCCCAGGTTTGAGGATTTTTAAAGGTCCCCAAAGTGGGACCTGCCTCTAGGGTGGACCTGTGATGTCAGGGGCCTGCTCACTTCTGAGCCTCAGGGTCCCAGAGCCCTTTTCCTCTCAAAAACCAAAATCAAAACCAAAACATCAGCATGGCAGGCATTTACCATTGAGTGTGAGCTCCCACAATGCCCCCAGTCCTGCAGTTGGTGGGGGCCAGGAAGCCAGACCTGTCACCGTGGCCCAACCTGACTGGTACAACCAGCAACATTAGCAACTTAGTAGCTAAAGGCTTCACAGTGTAACTGATGCTTGGAAAATGCTTCAAGAGTGAAAGCAGCATAGACTGTGAAGCACAAACTTCCAAATATATCTTGAGTAGACAAGGATCAACTGAAAGGCTTTTAAAAAAAAGGGTTTTCACCTTCAAGTTATTCTGGCCCTTCTCGGGCCTGCTGGAGCGTGAAAACCATCAGTGAAAACCCCACGTCTAAACGCTGCCTTAGCTTCCCCGTCAGCTGTGGGCATCCTGGGCTGTTTGTTTTGGCGGTTCACTGCCTTTCCTCTGTGTGTTTTGCTTAAGTGAACACTCATTTGCATTTCCTGAGCAGCTCAGTAATAAGAAGCCCAGAGCCTTGCTGAAGAACAGAGGGGAGCAGGAATTAAACACTGGCTAGAGGACCGCTAGGCCTCCGGAACCAGGCCTTCCCGCATTTGTTAAATATATTGCAGGGCCCGCTGAGGGTGCAGGTTTTTTATTTGTGGGCATCTTTAAGTGTCTTCTCTTCCCCTGACTTTGCAACAGATTATGCATTTGTACATGGGATGGGTAAAGACGGGTGATTGCAACCTGGCTGTCGTAGGGGTGGTTCCCGTTTTGCCATCGACAGGTAGCAGCAGCTCTTGGTTTCTCAGCCTCACACCCAGCAGCTGCCGTGCTCTTAACCCCAAATGGAGGGCAGGCTCCAGGCCAAGTGCTCCTGTCTGCCCCCCAGCGGTCAAGGCTTTTGGTGGGGGGAGGGTTGCCGGAACAGTCGGCCGCCTGTTAGACTTCCACCGGAAGTAGCGAGCCCCTCCTCCAAGCCACTGCAGTTCCTTAGAGTCTTTAGGAAAACTAAAGGCAGCTATTTTCACTCCTGCTCTCAAGCCACTAGGAAGGCCCGGCTCCAAACCCTAATCTTCCAAGCTGCCTGGGCCCTCACGCGGGCTGGCCTCGGGATCCTGCTTCCAATTTTCAGTCCCTTCCTTTCCTAACGGCTTCCGCCCACTCGCTGCGTTAACTTCCTGCTCCACAGGCTTTTCTCTTTCTTGCTCATCTCCTCCAGCTGCTGTAATTTGAGGCAGGAACCATACAGACTGTTCTTCCAAGCAATTCTCTAACGGTTTGCATAACTGTCCTTCCGAGAGAGAGGGAGGAAAGCCACGTGCTCTAAGAACGAGGCAGGAATTCTGAGTGGAAAAGGCCGGAGTAGTGGTCACAGGACGCCAGGGACCCACAGAATATCTCCTTCCGGGAAGCCAGTCAAAGGCTGGGTTGATATTTGCTGTCTTCCCATTAGTTGGAAGTGAGACTTTGGTAAAAGACAGTCATAATTATTCCAAGCAAATGACAACTCGTAAGGGTGTAATGCCCTCACTTGCATTCTGCTGATGGGTTCGAGTTGCAGGACGCTGCCTGGCTCTGTGTTGCGATCTCAAAACACTTTAGAGACGCACTGTTTTGCACCTCACCAACATCTTGGGATGCCAAGCGAACAGCAAGATCACACCCTCCTATGATAAAGGAAACTGAGGTAGCAGAGATAAAGGCTGCTTCCTACTGCCTCTTCCTCCTGCCCTTCTGATCGGGCTGCCTCCAGGAGGACCTCATCTCCACCCCTCTTCTGCGCAGATGCAAGTGATACCCAGGAGGCTGGGAACAGAATAAAGTCCTCATCAAGTACCACCTCATTTACATGGTCTATGACTATTACCTTAAAAACAATGTTAAGTCAACCTCAGACACTCCTTATAACACTCACAGAAACATCTTCCCTGGTTGGGGAGAGAGAAATCTGTACTGAAATAAAAGCTAATTGACATGCCCTCCAAAATATATGAGTTATCCTTCATTAGAGACGAAAGGAAGGAGCCGTTTGCAGATGACTGACTAGGAAGGCAGTGATTTGATTTAACCCCAAACAACTCTGCTATGGGGCTCGTAATCTCTGAGAGCAGGCTTTTATATGGGAAGTAGTGAATCCATTTTAGCTGCAACCAGGCAATCATAAGAAAGGCAAAACCAAGGCAGACCAGCAAAATGCTTCTCTTAGAGCCACACGGAAGTTAAAAATCCGACGGAACACTTTATAAAGTCATCTTATCAGAGCACTAGGGAGCTACTTTGTAGGCACCCCAGGTTTTTAAAAATCTGTTAATTTTATGGCTCACCTATAACACAGCTAGAGATCTTTTGACTGGTGAGGGCTGGGAAGAACCATGGAGAACTAGTAGTTACAATTCTTTATTATTCAGCCAGGAGTGACATCTAGAGAGGCTTAGTGACTTACCCAAAGCCACCCAGCTGATGAGTAACAGAGGGGACAGTTGCATGCAGGTCTTTAGACCCCATCACACTGGGCTACAATCTACCGTGATGCCATCCACAAGGTGGACCAAACAGATGTCCTAGGTGGACAGATATTTCCCTGTACAGGAATCAGGCCAAGGGACCAGGGCCACAAACTCAAATAACCTCACTTACCTTAGCCTCCTGAGATCCACTGTGTGTGGTCTGCCTCTCTCAGTGCCACTCAGATGCAAGGATGGCTGTCAGTTTCAGGAGGGGCCTCCTCTAGCCATCTTGACATTTCATTTAAAGGGTCGTATAGCTGTATATTTTAAAGTTACTTAGAAAATTGTGTAGGACAGAAATAATGCTCTAAGAATTAGACTCTGGCATCAACCCTCTAGGCCTTTACATGAGGATAAGCTCGTAGTTTTGCAGCGTCTTAAAAATCTGGGGAGGGACGGCTTGACTGGCCTTGGGGAACAGGGAGGAGCCGAGCGTTAGGAATGAACTCTAAGAAGCACAGAGGGAGGCTTGGAGTTGTACTTGCTAAGGACTTCTGTTGTAGGAAGAACTTCATTTCATGTGGTTTTAGTTTATCCCAGCAGGCAACTGTAGTTTTGACATTTGTGAAAGTGTCAGATCAGAAGAAGGAGGGGTGCCTGGGTGGCTCAGTTGGTTAAGCATCCGACTTCGGCTCAGGTCATGATCTCACGGTTCGTGGGTTCCAGCCCCGTGTCAGGCTCTGTGCTGACAGCTCGGAGCCTGGAGCCTGCTTCAGATTCTGTGTCTCCCTCGCTCTCTGCTCCACCCCCACTCACACTCTCTCTCTTAAAAACAAACATTAAAAAGGAAGAAAGAAACCACTGGACTGTATTCTCCTCTTACTCCTCCCAACCTACCCAATATAAACTTCTAAGATGCCAGGTAACATGGGACTTTCATATGCATTAAGATCGCCTTCATTTCCTTTTAAGTTCACACCGGTTCAGTATCTGATCCCAACATTCCCAAATGACAGGAGTACATATGTTTGAAACTTAATTCAAATACAGTTGAGCCTTGAACAACATGGGGCTGAGGGGTGCCGACCCCCCCGCAGTTGAAAATCCGCGCATCCCCCAAAACTTAAATACTAAAAGCCTACTGTTGACCAGAAGCCTTACCAGTAATAGAGTCGATTCACACCTATTTTATGTGTTATATGTATTATATACTGTATTCTTACAATTAAGTAAGCTAGAGGGAAGGAAGTGTTATTAAAACCACAAGGAAGTGACATTTGCAGCACGGTACTGTACTTATCGAAAGAAATCCGTGGGTAAGCGGGTCAGTTCAAACCCATGTTATTCAAGGGTCAAATGCACTTACTCTAGATTTCGCTTAGTATTTTTTAAGCAGTTATAAAGCAAAAAGGCCGGATAGTTTTCAAGTAAGTGACTTTTATTTTTCTCTGACATTTCACAGTCGATTTCTACAAAACTTCATACTTCCTCAAAAGAATTCACATTTGGTAAATAAATCTCTACCCTAAAGAATTCATAGCAGGAAAAACACTTCAATATATGCACAAGGGTTACTTTTCTGTTGAAGGACTCATAGTAAAGTCAGACAATACTATAATCAATAAAAAGCAACGACTGTAATAAATTACAAATGTTATTAAACTCCATTCCCATAGCCAATTCAACCAGCAGCTTTTTCTAGATGTGTTTCAACATGGCCAAAAAATCTGCCAAAAGTTCTCTTTAAGGGTTGGTCTGAACTAAGAATTGCTTCTCGCCTTCAGAAGCCAGCAGCCCTGCCACAGTAGTTCATACCAGATCAAAGCATGCTCTCTAAGACCATTCCTACTTACAGCCGTGTGCAACCAATGGAGATCTTTCTGGTCTACTCCGAGGTTCCTCCATTTGCCGATCTGGCTTCTGGCCCCAAACGTCTGGGAGCCTCAACGGACTTCTTCTTCCAAGAACTAGCTTCCCTATTTGGCTTCATCTGCTTACAGCTCCACGAGGGAAGGAACACCCATGCTAACAGCCTAGAGCGACTTCCAACACTAAGTCACACGATCAGAGAAGAGCCGGGGAGGTGCTGCTTCGCCCTGCCACTCAGCAGTGCAGATCGATGATGGCTCTCATCATCTTTTACCATAACAGGAAGGGAAATGCAAACCCTGATCTAGGAAGAAGAGTCCAAGAGGCTTATAGCTCCACAGAGGGTTTTTCTGATGGAATAAATTTGGTTCTCAGCAAGTATGTTCAGATTTTTGACACTCAGTAAGACTCATGACTGGTGCCCAGGCTTTTCTGAATCCACCTGTCTCTCTAGCTTTGCTGCCAACATATTCTGCCAAAAAGGAAGCTTCCTAGCATGGTGCGCAGAGCAGGGCTGTCGTAGTAGCACAGATTCAGGGGAGGCAAAGGGAGTGGGCCAAGAGGAGAATATTCAAAGGAGCCGAGGGTCTGCTTAAAGACACATTTGCTGGGATTTTGAAACTCTTTTTCAGGAAGTAAATGGCAGGTAATAATTCTGCACTGGATCAGGAGAGTGTAGAGATTTCACCAAGCTATTTCTAAATTGGTCAGCCATATGTAAATCATACATGGTGGACAACAAAGTGTGGGCAATCTGAAGTCTTGTCATTTCAAAACTATGTTACAGTTAACAACTACCAGGTAAATCTGAGCATTAGCTTCTGGCCTTGGTAAAACTTCAAGAACATTTTAGTGCAGAAAAGACAAAGCTGGTCATACAGAACTTCTTCTTAAGATAATTTGTACATAGATTTTTCAAGATGATTTTTCAACATTTCAAATTTCAAAATTTCAAGATTTTTCAACATTTTTAGATGAAAGGATAAAAAGCCTGAAATGGTACTACTTAGAAATCCCATTTACCTTTAGCATGAAGCCGAAAGAATCGGGATCATCTGGAAATTCTTATCACACCCTCCATTTCTAGATGAACTTCAAATAACCAACACCACACCTCTGGCTTTGCTGCCGATACACAGAAGACTCTGCCCCACATCGCTCCACGTCACTGTGACAGGCGACAAATGAAAACTTTGGGTATGAAAATAAAATCGGTACGAAGAATGGTCTCCAATATTTTGGGGACTTCTGTGTCATGACCTCAGGATGGTTTTAATTCAAAGTTTACCAAGCTTAGTAATCATTTCTTTCCTGTTTGACAAAAACAAAAGGAAAAAAAAAAGTGGCAGCAGAGGGGTTAACTTACATCCATTCTTAGGAACCACGAAGCTACCTTGGAGATTTTCATACATACAACAGGTTGCACTGTTTCAAAAGAGGGGGTGGGGGAAGCACAAATTTCCAGAATCTTCCAGCTCCCAATCAAGAGATGCTGGCCATGTCTACTTTCTTCAGAGTCTAAGTCAAAAAAAAAAAAAAAAAAAAAGAAAAAAGAAAAAAAAAAGCAATTCAGCAATTATAATTCCAGATGGTACCGAATCTATTCCATACTTTAAAAATCTGAAGTATTTTGCCTACCAGTTTAAGTGAAGAGAAATCTGGCTTGGAACTAAAGTGTAAGAGTTCAATGGTGCTACCCTTCTCTCCCCTTGACTTTCCAGTTGAGGAAGACAAAGCTTCACATGATTAAGCGCCTACACCCTCGGCCCAACCTGTGCCCATGGCATTTTAGTTTTCACCCAAGTGGCACGATGCCTTGTGGAACATGAGCACACCTCGTATTTTTCTCTGTGCGTAAGATATCCATGAGGAGATCCACAAAGGGATCCTTATGTCACCTACTCCCTGGTTTGACAGATGTCACTCTGTGGACTCATCCCTGTCACTGTGCCCTTGATCACAGTGAGTGAGTGGGATGGTGGGAGGTGGCAGCCAGAAGAGCCCCACACAACCAGCTCGCCCGCTTTGCCCCGTGACCCATCTACCAGCCTGCAGGCTAAGTTAAGGAGGACTCGAGGACACTCTCTGCATTCGAGGTCCTCAGAAGAACGGAGACGTGTGTAAACTGTGCACAGACCACAGGTTAAGACAGCCAGGTCCTGGCATGTGGCTTCGTAAGTGAACTGCCAGACGGTTTAAGTTTAGAAGGAAACGCTCTTACATAAGCTCTGGGAAACAGGAGTAGAAACCGCAAGAGTTAAAAAGAACCGCTCAAGTAACAGGGAAATACGCCTCCTGTGTTACATGTCTGGGTGGTCAGAGAACGCTTCTGGGTCGCTGCCGGCACGACTAGAGCTCGATGTTAACGATGCCTGCAGCTTGGCCCAGGCCTGAGGAGCCCTGCTCTTGGTGGCCTCTATAAACAGCTGGGTCTGCTCCTTCAGCTGGTCTAGCTCTGCCTGAGTCGCCTGGTTCTGACGAATCAACTCCTTGGTTTTCAGAGTGATCTCCAGCAGACCGGACTTGTGCAGGACCACCAGGGTATTCTGGAAGCGCCTGTGCTTGCTCCGCCGCTGCTCCGCGAAGAGGTCGGGGCTGCGGCACAGGTGCTCCGCGGCCCACAGAGGCGAGCCGTAGCTGGCTGACAGCGGCGACAGCGGGGAGCTGCTCTCCAGGCCATGCAGAGTGCTGTCTGACGCGCAGACGGGGCTGGCGGGGGAGGCAAAGGTCAGGCTGGGGGCTTTGGCCACGTGGCTGCTGGACACGGGCTGAAGAGTCTGTGGGCTCCCGCCTGCCACCAGGGAGGGCACACCCTGCGGGGCGGAGTCCGCGGCGAGCTTGGCGCCTGGGGGTGCCGGCGCGGGGGGCCCGGGTGGCGCGGCACCAGGTTTGGTGGGCTCACTGGAAGACAAGCTCGGCCCAAGTCTCTCCGTGCAGACTTTCTTCTGCACCCCGTTTTCCCTTCTTTCTTCCGGGCTGAGGGAAAGGCCCCTTTTGCCCGGGTGGGGGGCTATTTTGGTGTAAGAATTTAGAATGGGCAAGTAGTTCCTGGAGTCCGACTTTTTCTCACCGGCGTGACATGGGCTGACGGGAGCGGGCGCGGGCGGATGGAGGAACAGCAGCTGTGGCTGAGCTGAGATCACTTCGAAGGAGGGCTGGACGGTCCACGACTGGAGCTGGGACGAGCTGCCGCCCTGAAAACAAAGGAAAAGAGCGGCACGCTACTGTGACCCGCCGAAAGGAGAGGAGCTGCGGCCTTCTGCCGGATGCTTGTAACGATTTCAACTACAGGGCTTCCTCACATGGGGGGGGGGGCAGCCCTTCTAGAGAACCCGACCGGAAAAGTGGCTGGAAAATCCATCTGAGGGGCGCCTGGGTGGCGCAGTCGGTTAAGCGTCCGACTTCAGTCAGGTCACGATCTCGCGGTCTGTGAGTTCGAGCCCCACGTCAGGCTCTGGGCTGATGGCTCAGAGCCTGGAGCCTGTTTCCGATTCTGTGTCTTCCTCTCTCTCTGCCCCTCCCCCGTTCATGCTCTGTCTCTCTCTGTCCCAAAAATAAATAACAAAACAAAACAAAACAAAAACTTTGAAAAAAAAAATTTAATAAAAAAAAAAAAAAGAAAATCCATCTGAGTCTGGTATCACTGGGCTGTTGTTTTTTAAGCCTACTTACGGGAACACTGAAGGAAATACCGGTTTTTATTCAAGTGCTATCACTGAGAAAAAGAAATTGTAGGTAGGTGAAGCCATGACATGGTTAAGGGCACAACTGAGGCAATTAAAATATGGGCGAGTACAACTGCCTGGCATAAGTTGAAGTGTGCTAGTCTCAAGCCTACAAATGTGTCTTCACACCAAAGTCTGTCTTCATTTGGTTATACCTGGAACATCTTCTACCTGAAACCGACTTTTTTTTAAACTTTTTTTTTTTTAAAGTTTATTTATTTTTGGGACAGAGAGAGACAGAGCATGAACGGGGGAGGGGCAGAGAGAGAGGAAGACACAGAATCGGAAGCAGGCTCCAGGCTCTGAGCCATCAGCCCAGAGCCCGACACGGGGCTCGAACTCACGGACCGCGAGATCGTGACCTGAGCTGAAGTCGGACGCCCAACGGACTGAGCCACCCAGGCGCCCCCTGAAACCGACTTTTGATTAGAAAGTTACACGTTGTCAGGGCCCCCGTTTTTGAAGTCAGCGATGCCCCAGCAACCAGAAAGCCACTCAAGCGAACAGTGCTTACTTGGTACTTACTAGGGGTTGGCACTGTGTGTGATGGTTTCTGGGGGTGCTTCCATTTAATCTCCCTAACAACCCATGTGGTCCTTACTGTCTCCTTTCATAAATAAGAAATGGAAGCTCAGAAAGTGGAAACGGCTTGCTTTAAGCCTCCAAGCTACTAAGTGACGGAGCTAGGATTCCATCCTGGGTCTGACTCTAAAACCCAGCCTAACCATTCTCTACTCTGCTTTTGTTATGTTACTCCTCAATCATACACTTTTATTCTTCAAGTACTGATCTGGATGGAAGCCTATTAAAGAAGGGCACGGCTACTCGTCTCTAATATTCAAAAGCCAGTCTACTTCCAACTTGATCCCGAAGATAGGAGTGGCGACGAGGCTAGGAAGAGAGAGAACCCGACAAAGGTTCTTATCCCTGGTGGGGTCATTTGAGTTATCTGAAGAAAGCTATGGACTGTCTTCCCACATCTGCCCACCATTTTGCACACATTTCAGCTTCTTGGATGCCTGCCTAGGAACTTGAGGCCAAATTCAACTATAGTTCATTTGTACAAAGGCTAGGATTACCCGGAGAGCCCATTCTGGGGCCCACTTGGTGTTCAAACATAGCCGGGAGTATCTGTAAGCAATGCTAGGCCCAGCAGCCACACTTCCCTGTCAGAGATCCAAAATTAGGGGTCTTCTGAAGTAGAGGTCAGCCTAGCCCAGTCAGAAGCAAAACTTCAGGCTATCCCGCTAGTCACTCGTGCCCTAAGAATAGCCCCACAAGGCAAACGGATCCAGACAAGATCTAACTCATTGCTTTCCCAAGATGATTTCAGTGGACGGCTCTTACCGCTGCTGTATGCCCCCTGCCCTAATAGATACGTAGCTCATTTGTCCTAATTCTTAGATTTTACAATGTATTATTCACGTTGAAATCATCTGAGGAAACACAGGACAAGATTTTCAGCTTGGATAGGATCTCAGCACATTTCACATAAAGCCTCCACGTTAAAGATGAGCAAACTGAAGTCCACGGTGGTTGAGTAATTACGTGCAAGATCACATGGGCCAGCGGCAGAAATGGAATCAGACCCTCAAAAGAAAAATACCTAAAAGCAAGCAGCAATAATCAAGACATTACGCAATATGAGGAGATTTTTTTTTTAAGCGTATAATTATTTTAATTTTGGAATGTGCCAGATTCTAGCACGTACGAAAAAACAACAAAACAAAACTCCTAGACTACTCCACTAGGTCAGCCTGCCCCCTGGGCCTCCAATCTCCTGATCCAGCCCAGCAGCCATCCCGGAGGTCTTTGTCCTGAAGAATGCAGCTCTGCCGGAAAAGCCTACTCACTCCTCACCCGTGGGCTGTTCTCAGCTCTGGGAGCTGCCAGCCTCGCCTACAACAAAGAAGGCGTATAAACACAGACACAGCAGAAAGGGCTAAGGGAACAGGAGAGGAAGGCAGGGAGAAAAAGAGCCCTGGAGAAAGGAAGCCCTGAGAAGCAGGCGGCACTGGTGGGGCCTGGACAGTCTCATTTGGGCTCCATGTCACGTCTTTATTTTGTCTCTTCATTTCAGTAAGGGGAACTATGCTTCCAGCTGAGATACAATCTGCCAAGTAAAAATCTTCAAATTATTTTCCCAGAGTCACTAGGTTGCCTTGTTGAAAATCAGTTTGTGTTCCTCTGTAACAACTACTAGGTAAACAGTTAAGATCTTAGGGTTTCCTGTGAGGCTCTAGCCATGTTCTTCTTCCTAAGGTGGGAAGGTCCACAACACAAAGCCAGGTTTCAAACTCAAGCAGCCTCATCAACGAATGGACCCATGCGAGAACTGGTATGTTTTAGAGCAAAGGAGGGTAAGGTTAAATGTTCTTTAACAAAATTCACATGATTGAATTCTCTGTTTCAAACACTGGGTCTTAGCTTACATTGTCATCTAAATCTTCTCTTCTTTCATAGCCAGACAATAATCACACAATATGCATAGTTATATAATAAAGCCCAAAGCAGGGTATTTTTCAATGCCACAACAATGCTGTGTGGAGGCTGCTGGGATGGCCATACCCAAACCAAAGAGCTGCTTTCTCACTAATGACATGGCTTTGGGAGAACATGGAAATCGCCTCTACTTCTCAAACAAATAAATACACCTTTCATTCCTCAATTCAGGGGCAATTCAAATTAAAAAGAGATTCTTTTGTTGCTACCCTCACTTCTGTCAAACGTTAGAATGCACCAGGAAAGTGACGACAGGGGTGCCTGGGTGGCTCAGTCAGTTGAGCGTCCGACTTCGGCTCAGGCCATGATCTCACGGTCTGTGAGTTCGAGCCCCATGTCGGTCTCTGTGCTGACAGCTCGGAGCCTGGAGCCTGCTTCAGATTCTGTGTCTCCCTCTCTCTCTGCCCCTCCCCTGCTCATGCTCTGTCTCTCTCTGTCTCAAAAATAAATAAAACATTAAGAAAGTGACATTTCTGCTTCATTCCTTTATCTGTGACTAAAGAAAGCTGGGGTCCTTTTGGACAAACTAGGAATATAGAAATGAAGTAGGCCTGCCGTCTGGAAAATGGGAACACGTGTCATGACCGCTGTGGTCCTGTGGAAAACACTGTCAGTAGTTGAAAGGAAACATCGTCTCCCCAGGACAGAAGTGTGCATCGGTGTGGCACTGGCGGTCTACTTCTAAAATCTCTCTTGGGCAGATAGGGAGAGGCAGGGCACGCAGGAAGCTCGGGAACATTCCCGTGCAGAGACGGCAGGAGATAGTAGTCCCCCTCACCTGTTTGACCAGCACGTTCTTCATGACAACCATCGGGGACAGTGCAGGGAAGGCACTGCCTGCAGTCTTGGAGTTCTGCCTTGGCCTGTCTTCCCGGCCCCAGCCTAAGGCGCTCAGCATGTCCTCGGATTCCATCTGCTCTGCCGAGCTCAGACATTCTGAGCTCCCATCTGGTGGGCAGAAGAGTGGTCAGTTCACTTAGGATCTAGGTGAGGGGCTCTTAAGCAGACCTTCAAAGGAGTCAACAGACTTCTTAAAATGGAATAGAACATTTGTGATAGAAGTTTTTGCGAATTTTTCTGAATGGGTCTTTAGCTTTCATTGTATTCTCAATGGAATCCACAATTATCCCTCCTATCCCCAAAGATTAAGAATCCCTGCCCTAGGACAGCAGGCTTCCTTCTAACTCTGTTACAGACCAGAGCCTGCATCAGTTAGGGTGTATGTGAAAGTAAGCATAACCACCACAGGAGAAATGGGTTGAAGGCTTCAGAGTGAGAGCATTACCTTCAAGCATCTGTTGCTGAAAGGGGAACGGAGTACATGCGTGACCTGGGGCAGGAGTAAGACCTTTAGAGGCTCTGGGCACCACAAAATAGAGTTACAATAATAAAAACAAAATGAACCTGTAAACCTCCAAACTTACATCCATGCTGAAATGTAAACAGCTCCAGCCTAAGTTTTCTACTTGTACACTTCTGGGTAAGCTCATCAGAGCTGAAATTTGAAATGTGTCTTTGTTACCCACCTCCACCCAGTTAAGCACCTCTCTTGTGGGTGTCCTAAATGCATGCTGAGTGTGCCTCCTAGGGACCCTGCACAACCGGTGATAGAAAGACGCTGCTCTCTACGGTAAAGAAGATAAGGCTGCCCTACGGGAAATCCATACAAAAAAGACTTAATTAGCTACCTGCTAGAGTAAACCAAGAGATTGCTATAACCCTGCTAGTGAGGAGTCTGGGAATACACTAAATGCTCATCAAGAATCTCAGAGTAATTTGGACGAGGCAGGACCGAAATGTGACTATAATTTAAATGAGTGTAACTGTCAACACTTGCATTTAATCAGAATCTCTCGTGATGCTTTTTAGAATTTACAGATGTCGGGGTCCTCCCCTCAATCTGCTGAACTGATTTATCTGGTGCCCAGGAAGTGGATTTTCACAAAGCACAAGTAATCCAAACGTGTGCCTCTAGTTAAGAACCATGGCCAGAAGCAAAGGACCTCAGAAGCAAAATGCATACCTAGTGGATGGATCTTGGTTTCTAAATGTCACAGGTGAGTTCAATTCAAGTCTTTGGCAGTAAAAAGTACAAGATGAGCCTGGACGTCTTATTGTCCCCAAAAGCAAGGAAATGTTCAAACATAAATGCGGTCAAGTCAAAAAGACACAGGAACGATCAAGAAGGAGCTTCCACTGGCCAAACTTGGGACAACTTGAGTATCAAAAAGAACAATCATATAGGATTGACAGACTGAATTACAAAAGAATTCCAAGTATCCATAGCGATACTCAAAAAAGGAGGACAAACTCTTCTTTACAGAAGAGTGTCAGCTAATAAAATGTACAAGGAACGATAAAATCAGATCACCCTTTTTAAGCCACAAATGTAGTAACTGATTCAGCTAAGGATAATCAGTGGTGATTGCAAAAACCACTGGTCAAGAGTTTTGGGGACACAGGAGAGTCACACAGTCTCCAAGTATCATCCCATAAATTACGTTCTAATTACAAAGAGAAAAGGATACTTTTACGATAGAGAAATCTGGTACAGGCTTACACACTACCTTAAACAAGTGATCAGCCAGGGCTTCATCAAGAATAAGACAAATTTAGGAGTCTCATCATGTGTTGTGATGGGAAGGATGTAACATCAAAAATGTAGTACTCTGGTAAAAAGGAAATGTTTATCCTGATTCAAATAATGGGGAAAACACCAGAAAAATCCAGAGAGTGAGACATTCTACAAAACAACAGGCTATCTCATTAAAAAATGTCACTGTCATTGTAGCGCCTGGGTGACTCAGTTGGTTGAGTCCGACTTTGGCTCAGGGTATGATTTCACAGTTCGTGGGTTTGAGCCCCGCGTCAGGCTCTGCACTGAGAGCCTGCTTGGGATTCTCTCACTCCCTCTCTCTCTGCCCCTCCCCTGCTCATGTTCTCTCTCAAATAAATAAAATAAACTTGAAAAAAGTGTCACTGTGATTAAAAAAGAAAACAAAGGAAAGAAGGGAAGGAAAAAAAAGGCAAGGCAAGATGAGAAAGCTGTTCTAGACTATATAAGACTAAAAAGGACAACTAAATGAAATGCCCAATCCTCAACTGCATCCTGGATCCAAAACCAACAAATACACAAAAAGACAAACAAAGGACATTATTGAGACAATGGGGAAAATCTGAATATGGACTATAGCTCATTAATAACTACATCAAGGTGAAAATTCTCGGTTACGACAATGATATTATAATTATACAGGTTATTCTTTTTGGAGATTTGTACTTAAGTAGTTACGGACAAAGGGTCAAGTGTTTGCGACTTACTTTCAAATAGTTCAGTACATAAATACATTTTTTACACATACACGTTTAGATTATATTATATATATATTTATGTGTGTGTATAAAGAGGTGTGCTTGTGTATAGAGAGAGCAATATGGCAAAATGGTATCACTCAGTGGATCTGAATGAAAGACATTTGTGACACTCACTTTTGTGTAGATTTGAAGTTTTGCAAAATACAAAGTTGGGGAAATAACTAAAATGGGAATAATTAAATATGGAAAAATAATTACAATGGGAAAAACTACCTTGGTTTTACAAATCACATCACACTCCCAGGTAACTGGAACAATAACTCCTTGAACTAACTCACTGGCACCTGGCCCAGGAGCGGCCAGAGGCATCCACTGGGGCCATTTTCGGGGGCATAATGAGTTAGATTATTTTTAATATCATCTTGTATCTGAACAACTCAATGCTTCTGAAAGCACTTCTACATAGACAATAAGGAAACTATCAGAAAAACTATGCCCCAGACTTTGGGACATACTACCGAACAACCGGCCTGACGAGGTTGAGGTTGTCGAACGGTATCCTGAAATGTCAACCTATTGGGAATAATAGGTGATAGGATTATGGAGAATGTTTCGTTTCTTCTTTACATGTTCCTAAATTTCTAAGCTTCCTCAATGAGCATGCATTACCTTCACAGTAAGAAAAAAGGACGAAAAACAAACATGATAATAAAAGTAAGAGGTATTAGGCCTACGATGTTTCCCAAACCAGTCTGATCACAGAAATCACCAGAAACACTTGTAAAAAAATAAAATAAAATCCACCTTTCCTGAAGGCCCTCCCCCAGACCCTTGCTATCACAATCTCCAGGAGAGGGGTCTGGTGATCAGTATTTTTTTTTTTTTTCCTCTCTCACAGCCCCGAGAAAATGAACCCTGTCCACCAGGAACCACGATCTTGGACTTCTCCCCTCCAGAACTGTGAGACAATAAATTTGTTTTCTGAGCCGCCCAATTTATGACACTTTGTTGTGGCAGTCCTAGCAAACTCATACATTATCCTAACCAACAGAAGTCTGGCTGGAGTAACCTCAGCTTAATACAGGACAATATTCTTACCATCCAGATAACAGGAACTACACACATTTCCAGGAGCCCACCCAAACTTCCACCGTAAGCTTAGCCCATTCCCTGATCAGCAGCTTTGGCCAAAGCTCAGTATGTATGGAATGCCAAAGCAACGGAACCTTCTGACTGTCCTATGGAAGTACAACTTTATCACACAGCAGCGTGTTAGTCACACCAAATGTAGGTTTATTTTAGTCCCCACACAGAATATTTGCATTCCAGTGTCGCAACTGTGAGCATCCCAGCCAAAGTGTATTCCCCATTACTGACTACTCCTAATCAATCACTGAGTGAATAAATGATAAATGAGGTGGATTTGGCTGACACTGACCTAAAGAATTTCACCAGAGCTTTCCAGAATACTGGGCAATGGTGTCGAAAGGTAGGGCCTCTGGAAACACATGTCCCTGGATTCAAATCCCAGCTCTACCACTGACCAGTTGCACCATCCTGGAAATTATGTAATCTTTCTATGCCTCAGTTTCCTCATCTGTAAAATGGAGAACATAATACTTTCTCACAGGATAGTTATTATGATTTATTGTACGTGAACTGTGATCTATGCAGCGATGGGCTGCAGCTGGTTCTTACCGGCTCATAAGGACTGGTGGTATACATCTTTTCTAGTTCCCCAAATCCTCCCATCCCCACATTCAGTAACATCTTATTAGTAGCCTGAAATTAATTGGTCCTGGTGAGAGTACATACATCATGGAAACTGGCAAACATTATTCATCAGGGCCAGCCATTGGTTATATAGAACTTCTATGGTAAATTCTATATAAATGTTAACGTCATTATCATTACTCAGGAGGTACACCGATTCCCTTGTGAGTCTGAGAAGGCATGCTGCTAATTAAATAAATAACACTGATGAAATTCCTTCAGCAATTGATTACCTCAGGGGAATCAGTATATACCTGGGTGGTGGTGACTGGTATTTTTAACAAGAACCTCAGATGAGCCTTGTGATGAGTCAAGCTTGGGAAACAATGCTGAGAGAGAAGAAAAACCCAAAGGGCTATAAGCTGGCCCTCCCTTCACTGGACTGTCCCTATTCTAGTCCTTCGATCGGCTGGTGCTCTGTTCCTCTCTGAGCAACTGTCTATTTATAATTTGGCTTCTCGTGCAGCATGCCTACAGGCAGAAAACATACCCCTCTAGGGATGAGAGAGTTCTAATTTTCCTAACAGCTGCATTTCTCACTATAAATTAATAAATCAACAAGATGGATTGATAAGTCTCTGTGAAGCTGGATAACATAAATCTTCCTCTCGGGGAGGGCTCTGCTCTCAGGATGCTGACCCAGCCAGAATCCCCTGGCTTCATCTCTCTGCATCCTCTGCACCAAAAATGTTGACCCCAGAGCCATACTGAAGTCGCTGAAACACTCAAATGTGGAAACAGAAGTGCCAGGCACAAAATTAAATGATTCACTGCATATGCAGCTAGCCCTTTCAGATAAGGTTTGAAACAAACTAATGAGGAAAACCGTTCTACTTTCTTGTCTCTAGTAGATTCTCAAGTTTGGAACTGAGGCTCTCCAAGCCCAAATACAAACGCACAGGTACTGGCAGGGATGGGTTGTGGCGGGGAAATGTTTTTAAACACAGCAAATTACTTTCTTGGTAAAAACAGCTGTCTTAAATCACATACTACTCCTGTTTCATTTGCTACATGGAGACAGCATGCAGCAGTACTTTTTTCCCAGCAATGTAGCTGTTCCTATGAAAAAGGAGCTCAGACAACAGAATTGCCAGTATTTAAATATTTTTTTCCCACTAACTTTGCAACGGCTGGAAATGTAAGGTTTAAAGTTGAGAGTCTGCACTGGAAAAAGATGTCAGATCATTCCTTCAGAACTAACCCCAGTGACTCTGCTGGGTAAGTGGCCCACCAGGTGGCACCAGAATTACCATTTTAAGAGATCAGAGAGTTATTTATCTTGTACATGAAAGCTTCCCACCTTTATCACACAAATGAGTTCTAGGGAGGGCGTTTTTCAGGCAAATCATTCATCACAATGTGGAAGGAATAAGGTATTTTTAACCTGAAAATCCAGAGTCCTTATCTGACTCAGCAGCTGCCATGCCGTGCTGACGAGCCACTTTCTTCATCTCTGTGCCTTTGCCCAGTTTGGCCGAGAGTCTTCTGGGGCTCTCTCTGGGTGGGTTTTTCCTCTCCATGTTTTACCGGGCTAGAAGTGGATTCATCAAGTCCTGTCTTTCATCTGGATTGCCCTGTGAGACACAACAATTACATAAGAAGACACTGCCTGGAGAGCTGAAACAGGTGATCCAAACGGTGAGGAAAGGAAGGGCAAAGAACACTGGCCTCGCCCACTTCCTCTGTATTTTCCCAGAGGTCTCAGCTTACAAAGGCTTCAAGTTTGCTAAACACTAGACCGATTTCCACCCAAAAGAAGGTTCACTGTCCTCTCCTGCCCTCAAATTCCATTACGAATTCAGGGCACACAAACCACACTCAGTGGAAGCTTTGTAAACTGTGAACAAAGGCACACTTGATTAGGCTTTTTGGAAGGGGCAACTCCCCCTGCTCCCTGAGGGAGTGAGGAGAGGTAATGCCCACCTCGGACAAGGCTTGCTTTCCCAGCGTGCACTGGCGGGCTCTGGACTGCCACCTCCCGTAACACAGTTGCTCAAATGAACCTTTCACTTCTTTGGGTGAGGTACTAAACAGAGTAAACACAGCTCCTCATACAAGCTACATACAAGAACTTTTCCGCACAAAAGTAAGATCATATATAACCGTGCTTCGATTCTACACAAGTCCACACACGACATTATTGCTGTTAATGTCCTCCTCAGTTGCTATTCCATTTTACAGAGAAGGAAGGTGAGGCTCAGCTAAGTTACACTCAGCCGTTTAGAAATACTTATCAGGTGCCCACTATGAAGCAGGCATTGGGCTAGGACCAGTACAAAGTGAATAGAACAGGGGCGCCTGGGTGGCACAGTCGGTTAAGCGTCCGACTTCAGCCAGGTCACGATCTCGCGGTCCGTGAGTTCGAGCCCCGCGTCAGGCTCTGGGCTGATGGCTCGGAGCCTGGAGCCTGTTTCCGATTCTGTGTCTCCCTCTCTCTCTGCCCCTCCCCCGTTCATGCTCTGTCTCTCTCTGTCCCAAAAAAAAAAAAAAAAAAAAAACAACGTTGAAAACAAAGTGAATAGAACAGACATGGTCTCTACCTTCCTGGAGCTTGCGGTCTAAATAGCCAGCCAGACATTAATCAACCAATTCCACAATTACTTAATTACTATTTGATAACAGCTATGAAAGGGAGGGGCTGACAGTCTGAGGGGACTGGGCAAAAGAAGGCTTTCCTGAGGAAGTGACATGTAGCCCAGGATCTGGAGAAGCCAGGGAAAGGGGGCTGGGTGGGGTGTAGAAGTGAGAATGCCCTAAAGGTGCAAAGAGTCTGACACATTCAAAGAGTTGAGAGGCCAGGGAGGCCAGAGCACAGTGAATGGGGGGGGGGGGGGGGGGTTGAAGGCCATGCACTTGTGCCTCAAGGGATTGGTGAGGGCCAGACAGTCAGTGCCTTATGACCCATAATCAGGTCAGCATCTTAAAAGCATTTTGGATGCTGAACTGAGATTCAAGTGGAGAGAGGCAAGAGAGGTGCTGAGGTCATTCGGATACTGCCCCGGTAGCCAGGTGGATTAAAGTGGTGGCAATGGAAATGGAGAGAAGTGAACAGACCGGAGACGTATGCGGGAGTAAGACTTGGGGCTTGGTGACTGCATATTGGGGGTGTAGATGGTGGTACCACTTCCTAAGCTAAGCAGCCCAAGAAGAGCACGAAAGAGATTGGGTGGGGTGGCTAGGCTGTTCCAGTCTTGGTCACATAGAGTAGTGGCTGTGGGCCATCCAGGTGGAGATGCCGGGTGGGCTTTCACATGCACAAGTAGGAGCCCCGAAAAGCTGAAGAAGCCTACGCTTGCCCCACTGACACACAACTGGTCCACAGCAGACCTAGAACTTGGCTAACAGTGCAAAGAATGAGACAAATGAGCCCTTCAAAGGGCTGGCAGAGGCTGGGAACATTCCAGATATTTTAACAAGGCCGTCCGAGTCCCCACAGAATGGCAGGGGTGAGGATGGCACGAGAGGAATACACAAAGGATACTTCAGGGATAAAGAGAATGGGGAAAACGACAATAACAATGAAAACTGGGGAGGTGCTATGGTCTGAATGTTTGTGTCCCCCCAGAATTCCTATGTTGCAGCTCTGACCCCCAAAGAGGATGGTATTAGGAGGCAGGGCCTTTGGGAGCTGCTTACATCATGGAGGTGGACACTCACGAATGGGATTATAAAGGAGGCTCCGGAGAGATCCCTTTCCCCTTCCACCACATGAGGACAGTGAAACAGACTGTGACCCGGAAGAGGGCCCTCACCTGAGTGTGCCGGCACCCTGATCTTGGACTTCGAGCCTCTAGAACTGTGAGAAATACGTCTTTGTCGTTTAAAAGCTACCCAGTCTGTGGTATTTCGTTACTGCAGCATGAAAGAGATGGAAACAATGCCTGGTGAAGTTTTAATTCACAGTCCATTTGCCCTTCTGAGTGGAGAGAGACACAAGCTCCATGCCAAAGGGCACCGTATCTGGAATACCCCGAAACGCCAGGCCTGAATGCTTCTCTAGCAGAGGATCTAGTGAAGAAGCAGAGGAGCGATTCAGGATAAAAATTAAAAACAAAGGTATTTACAAGCATCCTTGAGCAACCCTCTTGCTCATACTTTTGCATACAGAGTGGACTGAAGGGAACACATCTGAATGAGACTAAATTTTATTTAAAAAAATTGTTTTTAAGTTTATGTATTTATTTTTGAGAGAAAGAGACTCTGAGAGGCAGAGAGAGAGAGAGAATCCCAAGCAAGCTCTATGCTGTCAGCTCGGAGCCCAGTGAAGGGGTAGATCTCATGAACCCTGAGATTGTGACCTGAACCAAAATCAAGAGTCAGGACTCTTAATCGACTGAGCCATCCAGGCACCCCTGAATGAGGCTGAATTTTAAACACGACTACAAGTAAAAAGTATTTTGTACCATAGCTAACTCATGTAAAGGGACTGGCTTCCCCATTCAACCCATGTCAAACTAAGCACTCTTCCACAGGTCCCAAGTTAAGTCCTATGAACGTAAAAGATAAAACAATGGCCCCCGCCCATCTCACATAGCACCATCTTGCAAAGCAATGTCTCTATTGGGTGGCTATGAAATTTGACAGCATGAATAATCCAGTTTAAAAAGTAAACCAAAATGTAAAACTGTATTTCTAATTAAATCAGGATCCTTTTGTATGGAACCCAACAAATGTGCAGTTTCTTTTCCCTGAAATAATACCATCCAAAAGTGAATAGGAAGCTTCTTCAAAAGGGAAGTAGATATAGCTTGTGGATGGGCAATCACTTATTCAGGCCTGACTTACTTTCTTACTTATTATTACAGGGCCTGCGCGAGAGCTGGTTAGGAGCAGAAAGAGGGAGAATCCCAAGCAGGTTCCATGCCCAGCGCAGAGCCCAATTTGGGGCCTGGTCCTACAACCAGGAGACCTTGACTGAGCCACCCAGGCGACCCCAGGTATTTTAGATAAAGCATCCCAATTTAGTCTACAATTCTTTCGACAATGAAAAAAAAAATGACTATTATTAAAGTGTAGCCAATACAGCTACAGAAGATACACAGGAGGGGCACCTGGGTGGCTCAGTAGGTTAAGTGTCTGACTTCAGCTCAGGTCATGATCTCCCGATTCTTTAGTTCGAGCCCCGCATTGGGCTCTGTGCTGACAGCTTAGAGACTGGAGCCTACTTTGGATTCTGTGTCTCCCTCTCTCTGCTCCTCCCCTGCTCATGCTCTGTCTCTGTCTCAAAAATAAACATTAAAAAAAAAAGATACATAGGAATTTTCTGGCTCATTGGAAATGTGCAGGACAATACTAATTGTGGAATCAAAACACAAATGTTGAAATAGGTTAAAAGAGAACAGATGCAAAAATACTAAGTCTTAGAGAATGAGTGGTCGTTGGAAATAATGCATAATCCACTTTAGAATAGCAAATTGAGGGGTGCCGGGGTGGCTCAGTCGGTTAAGCATCCAACTCTTGATCTCAGCTCAGGTCATGATCTCATGGTCTGTGAGATCAAGCCCGGAGTTGGGCTCGGTGCTAACAGCATGAAGACTGTTTGGGTTTCTCTCTCTCCCCCGCCCCTCCTACCCTTCTCCAGTTTGTGCACATGTGTGCACTTTGCTCTCTCTCTCAAAATCAATAAATAAACTTAAAAAACCAAAAAGAATAGCCATCGACTACTTTGGATGTGAAAGTGACTAAAAGTATGAAAGCCTCTGCCCTAAGTAATGTTCTGCCTTAGGGTCTTAGGAAAGTTCAAGCGGGATGGACAATGAAAGGTTACATCATCCCACCTTGACCTCTCTTCTCTGCGAGGAAACGTTACTTCCTTCCTGAGAGTGGCACCAGGGACATCAATTAGCCAGTGAACAACAGACCCACTCATACACAGCACCACGAGGCCCTCAGCAGGAGAGAAGCACACAGAGTAATGGCATTTACTACCGCTGTTGTCAAACCCAGGGCCACGCAAATGGCAGTCTGAAAACCTTAAGATTCTTTTTCCTCCTCAATATTATTTTACCACAAAGTCAGGTGCTCATAAGCTGACTAGCAGTCAAAAATAGGTTACTAAGCCCTTACCCACCATGCCGTCCCCTGCTTCCTGGCACTGACTGGAAACCACGAATGCTGCTTTACAAACATCTGAGATCCTCACGTGCCGGACTCCGCACTGAAAGGACTCCAACCTAAGTTCCCCGGATTGTCAGAATGGACCCTAATCGAACCTTTGGTAACTGCGTATGTAACATATTATCCAAATAGTTCCCAGACAGAATAGTACACATAAAACTCATAAGGGAAAGTGAATCGATAAAATACATAAATTGATATAAATAGGTGTATAAGATAAAACTCTAACAAGTGTGCCATAGCACTTCTATTTTTATACCTCTTACATTGGAGTCTAGTTATTTGTCTCCTCAACCTCAAGAGTTGTTTTTTTCATCTTTGCAACTTCAGCCCCACCCCCCTCCCATTAATGTGTGAGGTACTCAACAGAATAAAACATTCCAACAAACCTTCCATCCTGCTGAGTCTTGCGGACAGCCTAGCAGCTTAGCTGTCACTGAAATACCTGAACAGCTTGAATGAAGGTCAAGACTGTGCATCTCCAAACACCGTGGTCACCTCAAGACCTACCTTCCAGACCCAACTTCCTTATTCTAAGGTGAAGCCTTAGGAAAAAATCCACCAACCAAATTAAAAGGTTGTCTAATCCACAAACAACCTTTACGGAGATTTAGGCTTATGATAAAAAGGAGACCCAATGTTTACAAGGATTTGAAATGCTGCTCTCGGGTCTTTCCTTTTATAGACACCTGGCAACTTTCCCAAGAGCTCAAGTTCCCTTTAAAATGTGTCACATGCATAGCATGCGTGCATGGACAGAGGTGTGAGGTGAAAGCCCAGAGGCTTAAATACAAAAAAGGACAAGGCCATAGAAAACTAAGACCTTACCACCCCAAAAATCATGAGTGATCCCAGTTAGAATTATAAATACATTACTAGCTTTTCTTTTGAGGTTTGTTTTCTTTTGGTCTCCAAAGATACCATTCTGGGGAAATGTCTATGTGTTTTAACAGGGGGCTGTGGGGGACCAACCCATCTACCTAAATCTCGAATATTCATTTTCCCCTTGGCATCCATTTCCATTCTCCAACTTGGCTGCAAATTTATGTCAAAGATCCTGAACCCCAATTCCATACAATGTCCTCTGTTTGGAACCAGATATGGCTCACTCCATCTCCTCCTTCAAAGAGGAGATGAGATTAGAGAATTTCTCCAAATCCCCTGCTTCCAGAAGGGTTCACAGTAACAGTGCCCACCTCCCCATTCGCACCAGCCCACGCTGCATCTGTGCCAGACAGCAGGAGCACCCTCCAGGCATCCAACAGCCTGCCAGCTCAGCAGGGCAGAACTGGGCAGACCCTAGGACTGTGCTGTGACTGGCATACCACCAGGCTCCCAGGGCAAACGCCCAGGCAATGCATACTGCCAGGACTTGGGCAATAACACGGAGTCTGGCTGCGGCCTGTGCCCTGGGCCTGGATCAGCGCTCCCCGAAACCCACCCACTAACTTCTTACTTGGCAACACCCACCTTCTCCTCTACCTCCCCACCCACTGGCACCATACCTGGCAAGCTGGCCACCCAGGGGAAATAACCAGCCAAGTGGGTGACAGCACACCTGCGTCCCGGGCCCAGGACCGGGCACTGTGTCCACCCCCAAACTGGAGGCCCAGGACTCTCACCGGCTCACCAGCCTCGCGCCCACTCACCTGCCCATTCCCTGCCCCTCTGCTCACAGCTCTGCAGGCCTGCAGGCTCTCCGCCCGCTGCCCAGACTCTCAGCAGGGTTAGACGGGGGCCCACCCTTCCTGAGTGCGTACCCAACTCGTTCCCCACACAAACCCTCTCCCCACACACAGCCTCTAGGCACCTGCGATCCCCTCTCCCACGCAGCTTCGCCCCTCGCAGCAAAAGCACCAACTATAAGCGGAACAGCCGCACCGCCTCCCGCTCCCACCATTTGGCCCTCCAGTCCCCTGAAAGTCCGGGTGCTCTCTCTTGCCTACGTCGCTCCCCTTCTCTCTCTCCTACTCCTGCCTCCTCTCCCCACGCACCCCGCGCAAACCCTCTGCCCCCGAGCCCAGCCCTCCCTCTCTCACCTAGGGCCGAGGTCGCCTCTCCACGACCGGACCCGCGGGTCAGGTGGCGCATGCGCGAGCCCGGCCCCGCGGCTCCATGACAACCCCGTAGTCGACCAGTCTCAAGCTACCCCTCCACCTCCCGCCCATTTCTCCTCCCCGCGCCTCCTCGGCTGAATTCTCCAGCCACGTGACACGGCTCGGAGGACCCGGCACCATGGAGACTGTCGGCGGTACTCCTAGAAGGGCCCTTCGCCGGAAGGCGAGGCCGGCACCCCTCTCCGAGGGCCGCGGACGTTCCTAAGAGGCCTGCGCGCTCTCCGAGGAAGGCGGGCGTCTCTATGGTTGATTCTGCGCGTTCGCCGCCATCTTGTACAGGGGACCTTGAACGAGGAGCCGCGGGGGCACTGCTTTGAGGCGGGGTTTGGAGGAGCGGCGGGTGGGCGGGCTTCTAGCAGACAGCAGGTGGCGTGATTCTCCTGTGGGAGCCGGTGGAGATTGGCCAGGGGGAACTGGCTCTCTCGGTGTGTACGCGGGGACACCCTTAGGGTTGGGGACCGGGACCCGCCGGGTGACGTGCACGTGAGGCGGAGGCGGTGGCGTCAGGCGTGGGAGGAGGGGTTGCCACCCTTGCAGACGTCTGGGCCCGGCGGAGGCGTGTCTGAGAGCCCCGCGCGCGCGCTGCTCACGTTTTTGCCACGCCTGCCGCGGCGGTTGGCTTGCGTTCCAGTCTCCCTCCAGAGACAGGCCTCCACGAGGCAGGGACGCAATCAGTATTTCTGTTGGATGGTTTCATGTCATTTGACGTCTGAGTCCCTTTGTCTGGTGCTACTGTCGGAGCTCCCGGGTTGTATATGGGTACAGGCTCTCCTGCCAGCTTTTGGTGAAGTGCCACAATGAGCACACGTGTAACACCTAAAGAAAAAAAAAGGGGGAGGGGGGTTGGGATCGGTTCTCTTGCGTCAGATCAGTGAGGGTTACTAATTAGAAAAAAAAAAATCATTCTCAAAAGAAAGAAAGAAAAACATTCCTTCTCAGGTGAATTTAAAGAGACAGGTGGAGGCAAGTTCTAGAGCTGTCCGCTAGGGTAGCCACTAACGACTAGGGGACATTAAGCTAGCCACATTTCAAACCGCCAATGGCCACATGTAACGAATGGCTACCTCATTGGACAGCGCAGATTATACCTCATTGCCAGCATTACAGAAAGTTGTATTCAGCGCCGCTGATCTAGATCCCGGGACGGGGAAATCGCCCTGTGTTGGTAATCCAAGCCTTGGTAAGCGCTGCTAGGTCATGGTTAATCACGTTAGTCCTCTAGACACAGTTCATGCTAATGCATGTTTACATATGAATGTGTTTGTTAGCATAAGCCCCATCAACAAATAATAATCGAATGACTACAGCATGTAAAGCTTTTGTTTAGAGGATGGAGGGAGTGGAAACAATAGTTACCAATTATCAAGTAATTAAGAGCCAGCCAGCCTTACATGAATTCTCTTATGATGCTTCTGCAAATTTATAAGGTCGGTGCTGGTATTTGCAGTTGATAGATGAGGGCACTGAGGTTTATGCTCATGATGACACAAACTACTAAGTCCAAGATCTTAACCATTAGCTATATTGCTTCTTTGGGGGCGGAATAAAACATCCTTTGTCTTCAGATAGCTTAGAATCTGATATGGGGGAGACATGCTATAATTATATGAGAATGTGATCAATGCCAAAGGATTTGGAATAGAATCTAATTAATAAAATCAAGGGAGGAAAAAAAAAAACCCTCAGCTTTTTGTTTGTTGTCAGAGGAGGAAGAGAGCCGGAGGTAAAGCTTTAAGAAGGACAGATAAAAGTTGGATTTACAATAATGGAAGTAGATGAGGGCATAAGGCATACCGGGCAAAAGAGAATAAATGAAATAAGCCAAAGCATGAGGATAATTTTAGTCCTCCAAAGGTGCAAGTAAACCAGACTTCTCTGATTTTACCTATCTTATGAGCAGACATCCATGCTCTATCAATGACTTGAACTTCAAAGACACGTTTGCTAATGGAACCAAATGAATTAGACCAATTTACTGACAGACTTAATTTTCATTGAGTGTTGTTCTATATAGTCATACAAAATAAGCCGTTCATGAAAATGGGTAATATTTTTATATAGCCAAACCAATGCAAAAAAATTGCCTGACTTTGTTAATTCACCAGGGTTTATAGCATCTTTGTTGATAATTTTCTAGTGCCATGAGTTCTTTAATCTTTGCTGATAGGTGAGCCTAAATGTGAGTTTAGGTTCCTGGGACAGAGAGGGGGTTTCAAAGCACGGTTTCTTCTTGCAGTAAAGTCCTTTCCAATTGGAGTCCTCAGTGCCAGCTGTAGTTCAAGACTCATTTTGTCACCACTGCTGCCAGCAGGGGGAGTCCTGCTCCCTTAAATGGTACACTCAAAGGCTTCACAAACTGGCTTCTTATCCTTTCTCCTGTCACAGAGTGCCAGTCTGGAGGCAGAGGCTGCACTTTGACCCAGACTGCTTCATTAAGATGTTACTCCCCCGTCCACGTGAGGGCTTGCCTTTTGAGTCCCACATCCCATAAGGATGCCATGAAGAGCCAACCTTGTGCTGAGTTTCATTTGAAGATATTTTCAAGTATTCAATATGGCATATAACTTAAAATATTTATAAATAGTTTTTAATACGTATTTTAATATTTAAGGTTGAATTTAAAATTAAAGTTCAGGCGTGCCTGGGGGGCCCAGTCGGTTAAGCGTCTGACTTCAGCTCAGGTCATGATCTCTTGGTTCGTGAGTTCGAGCCCCACATCGGGCTCTGTGCTGACAGCTCAGAGCCTGGAGCCTGCTTTGGATTCTGTGTCTCCCTCTCTCTCTGTGCACCTCCCCGACTCATGCTCGGTCTCTCAAAAATAAACTTAAAAAAAATTTTTTTTAGTAAATGAATAAAGTTCGTTTAAACCTATTTTAAAGTAATTAAAATAGTGTAATAGCAGTGAAAGTATTCAATAGATCGAGTTTCAAATCCCAGCTCCTGTCAATATCATTTTATAAAAGAAGGGCATTTTAACATTTTCCCCCACATATATACAGGAAGGAAGATAGGCCATTATCTCATGATTTAAAAACTAAATAATTTCTACCTTATGAAGAATTCATTGCATGATTCTTACTTTTCAGAATTTGCTGAGGATCAGTGAAAACATCATCCCAAGGACTAGCGTTTGAGAACCATCTGTTTTATTTTTCCAAACCTTAGTCTGGCCATCTGTAAAGTAGTTACCCTCTAGTCTGAATCTAGCATTATTAGCGCTGGCCATTCAGTGTTATAAGAGGATTTGCTGGGATGGTAGGCGTGTGTATGTTGCGGAGACCCAGAGCCGTGAGTCAGTAAGAGAAGAGGTCGGGGGCTCCAGCCTGTGCATGGGCAGAGGGATCCAGAGTTCCCAGGCTGGCAGGGGCAGAAGTGGGTGAGAGCGGGATGCAGACTCCTTTTTTTCTTAGCAGTCAGGTGACTAGGCCCCCATCAGCCAGGCTGGTTTTGGGCTCATGTTCTTAGGGGCTATCTGGAAGAGTGGGAACAACAATGGATAACATTTTGGTTACAATCAGGACGTTGATACACAGACACAGGTTTGATTTCAGGGGCAATGGAAGCCCCTCCCAAATAGCTGTCCATCTTCTGGCTGGTACCTGAAATTCCTTTAAGTAAAATTGCTCAACATGCAAATACTCTAGAAACCAAGACAGAGTTTTTCACAACCGCTAACACAGAGTGCTTACCATTTGCCAGACACTGTCTTAAGTGTTTTGCCTAGATTTACTAATTTAATCCTCAGAGTCCCATGGACCGTTACGGTATTATTATTCTCGTTTTACAGAGGAGGAAACTATGGTAAAGAGGCCATGTCACTTGCCCAGGTCCCTAGTAGTAAGTAGCGGAGCAGGATTTGAATTCCTGTGTCCTTGCTTTTAGCCATCCTGCTAGAATGGCTCCATGTCAATGTGGAAGCGGTACCGCCACACCCTTTCCTGCTGTGGGGAGGCCAGTGGGGAGCCAGAAGGCACTTGTGTGGGAAAGGATGCCAGGAATGGAGACTGGCCACCACAGAGGCGAGCTTTGCAGAAAACACCTCCATCTGGTCCTCTACTCTGCACGTGGTACAGGTATTTGGTGTGGGGTGGGGGTGGGAGGTCATGCAGATTTCAAACCACATGTTTCCAAACCCCTCAGCAGCTGCCTTTTACCTATTAAATCTCCTATCTAGGATCCTTTTAGTGGAAATATTTTAAAAGTGTCCTCTTCCCCCCCACTGAATGTGAAGTTTTTGACTTAACACTCACAGCTTCTCTTTTGCTAGATGGCCCAGAAAGCCGTTCAATTTCCCCCTTTGTGTGGAACCATTTGATTTTTAACTTGTAGGTTCTCCTTGGCCACATCTCCTATCTTGCCTTATCGGCTCTCCTCCCTTCCGTAAATAGCCCTCGGATCCCAGCTGTGTTCCCCGGCACGGGATTGCCAAAAGGCAGGGCACACAGGCCACCATAGCAGAAAGCCAGTTGGAGCTGGGGCTTTTAGTGGAACCTGACACTTCAGTAATAGGAAGCTGGCTACAAAGCCCAAGATCAGGAGCAGCTCGACACAGACAGTAGTAGTTATTCCCCAGATTAAACACTTGCTGTCTCTCAGGACTTGGTCAAGACTGGTTTGCACTGTAATTTCTTGGGTACCTATCTCTTCCCCACTGGAGTCTAAGCTCCTTCAGGGAAGAGATTACATCTAATGTTTTTCTCCCAAAAAGCAAAAAACACTACATATTAAGTATTCAAACGAGTTGTCTTCAGTGGGACCCCCAGATGCCTGAAAATTTAACAGTGTGCTTACACGTCACTGACCAGAATCTAGAAAAGGAAGACTCTACCAGCCAGGGAAGTGAGTCACTTAGGTGGCCACTGGTGCAAGAACAGACTGGAGATCTCTTGTCGGTTCCCTGACATGCTCTGCTCTGCCCCACCTCCAGGCCTCTTGCACACAACTGTATGTGTCACTGGGGCTTGTTGAAAGGTGGAGTGAAGGTTGTTGCTGGTATGTTCTGCTCCACACTTAGTAATTCTGGCAAAGAAATTCCAGAGCCTTCAATGTTCCTACTGTACTCCCCCAACCCCCTCCCCAGTCATTGGAGGTCTTTTCTGTTCTGGGCATTTGCACAAGAATACCCTTGAATCCTGCCTGAGGTTTGACTGAGCTCTATTGGAATGGCTGGTTTTAATTGGAATTCTACGGAGAACCTCATAAGACTCAGTAGTCAGTGGAGATGACCCATGTAGTGTCTTGTCTTTGCAGACCGAGACAAGCCCAGAACCTCACACACCACCACTCCTTCAGGCACTGGATGCGCACGGCTGGTGTTTTACTCCACAGGGTTGGCCGGCTGGGCTTGTTTAAGTCAGTATCACAACAGGTTGGATAAATGGGCACCAGATGTTGGGTTGAAGGCTTACCCAGCTGTTCTTCAAAACTACCTGGTTGATTTTATCTCAATTCAGAATCTCTTCTCTCTCCAACTGATTGCCTGATCCCAGAGTCAAAGATCTTAAAATTCAATCTAAACAGGCGACTGAAAAGCAAACAGTTTCTCAAGAAGTTTCAAATATATTTGTGGGAGTTGGGAGTGGACAAATATTCTTTTTTTTTTTTTTTTAATCTAGGAGGTGGTCCTTTTGAAACTTCACATGAAAAAGATGAGTACTCTTGGCCTTCCAAATTTGAAGTGGCATTTAAATTTGATTTCCATTTTTCTTAATGCCAGAGAAGCTTTGAGGCATTTCTTATTCATTCTCCAGGGCTTCATTGGGTTTTCAGCCTATTTCAAAGATAATGATGTCAATACCTACAGTGGAGTGAAGTCTTTACAAGGCAACTCATTTGCCTAAAATGTCTGGGAAGTCACATCCAGACAAAGAAATTACCAAGAGCATTTTCTTCAGGTATAAAAAAGTGTAGTTTATTCACCCAGAACTTTGGTTTCTTTGAGATGTTGAGTGTCCCATTTTAAGACTTAAAAGACTGCTTTTAATCTCATCCCAGCTGGAGTTACAGGACATGCTGATCTGGAGCCTTGACTGAATTGACAGCCATCCACACGCAGAACCGCAGTGCTTTTGGTCTCCTGCTTTGTGGACAGGGATAAGAGGGTAACCCACAGGGTAAACCCAAGAAAATTCACCAGAATGTCTTGTGCTGATAGTTTAACGAAATTCTCCCTCCAGCACTTTCTGACAGGGCATGGGGATTTTCTCGTGTCATCAGACTTCAGGAGTGATTATGTCATCCAGGTGCAGGTGTTCTTGGCTGTCCTTTACCTGTTGTCTCCTCATGTCACATATAGCCAAGAAAGCAGATGACAGGTTCATCTCTGTTACACACGGAATTGCCAAGTGGTTGCCTAGCAACTCAGCACAATCAACATGGTCTCTGTTGTGGAATGTAGAGTGGTTGGCTTTCAAGAATGACTGTATTTGCATATTTCTTTGGGGCCTCCAGAAAAATAGGTATGTTTTCCTGGATTTAAGGTTATTAAAATGGCCTTTTGTATTGCTTCACCCTAGTACTCATTTTATAAAGTGACAGTCATCTAATCAAACTGTTAACATAGCAATTGCTTCGATTAAATTCAATTCAGTAAGCATCCTCTATATACAGGATACTATACCAGATACTATAAAGAGTTATAAGGAAGAACAAGTGTGGGCCCTGTCTCAGGGAACGTCTGTGTTTAGTAGATGTGTATAAATCTGTTGTTTACACATGTGAAACAGACAGCTATGATGTGTATGAAAAATAAAGGTATTTTTATTTGGAAGGGTTCCTTTGTGTTTGATCAAAGGATTTTTCACTTTTATTTAGATTCCTTCCTTTATAGCTTATAGCGACGATCCGTTCAAAAAGCTGCAATCAGTTCAAAATCACTTTTAAGACCTCACTCTTATTGGCATCTCAGTAATTAGCAGCTCTTACCCAGCTCGTGTTGGATGTGACACCACCAGTGTTGTCGGCTGGCGCGGCGCTGCCCTGCGTCTGTACCGCGGTCTTTCTGCATAATTGCTGCTGAGATGCTCACAGCCTTCCCACCTCTATTCTGCACATTCCAGCTTAAAAGAAGCCCCTTGCCTTTCTTTGTCTACTTTGCAGCAGTGCCATCAGCCTCTGTCCACTTAAGGAGGGACTTTAGAATGTTCCATATCTTGCATCAGGGAGTCTTTTGTCACTCGAGCGAAGTTCTTTCCCACCAGAAAGATGGTTGCTAGACAGAGCCTGGGGTTTGACCAGCCCCTTTCCCTTGAGTTGGTTTGCTTGGTGGATTGGTTTCGCATCTTCCTCAAGAAGGTACCAGGGCCTGGCGTGAAGGAACTGTTCCTGACGGCTTTGGTGTACACCCTGTGCACCCTCATTAGCTGCCCCTCCTGAGTGGACTCCATCTGGAATCCACAAAGAAAAGAGGAAGCCTTTGAGGGCAGCTGGGCTGTGGCACCAGCGTTCTCCTCCACCACCTTCTGTTAGCACACTGTGGTTTCTGTGCTCGCCTTCCCCAGATCCAGTGCGGGACTGGTGTCTCACTCATCGTCTCCACCATCTAGTTCCCTCGGATCTTTTGCCATTCTCAAGAAATCACCCAGACCTCTTGTGTTCACACAGAGCATCTGACCTTTGCTTCCAGATCCGACGGCAGGCAGAAGAAAGGGGGCAGAAGGGAGAGGAGGACCAGACAAAAGGAGACACTGTATTGATGTTTGCCTTCTTGTTCTTGATTTTATCCTCACACGTCTTCTCGTCTTCTCGGTAGTTCCTGCTGGCCTGCTCTGCAGATGAAACTCCAGAAGTGCTAACACCCACCATTCTACTGAGCATGAGCATATTGACCCAAGGCAGCTCTTCACTTATGATCAAACCAACCAACATTTACCATGTGCTGTGTGTCTCCTAAGGGTCAGGGACATGGTAAAGAATAACACAGTTTCTACCCCTGAGCAGGTCACCAGTCGGTTCTGTTAGGTGCTATAATGAGGACTGGGAACAGAGACAGAAGAGCAGTGAGTTCAGGTAGAGGGTGGGAGTTCAGGAAGAGATGTGTCTAACCCTTCAACTAGACCCAGGAGGCTGGCGGACCAGGGAGGTCTCTCTACTTACCTTTAGGAATGGGCCAAGAGCAGAGCGTCTGTGTCCCTTTGATGTTAGGAAATCCTTTATTGCTCTGATCTAAATCCTTTCCCCTGCAGTTTATACCCTGTATTGCCTCTCATTCCAATGTCAGTTGAAATAGCAAAAATCATTGCCTAGTAACCTAGTCAGTCAGAAGCCTTTAGTAAATCATCTCTGGTACTCTACCTTAATACAGGACAAAACCTATTTTCCTCCTACCCCAAACCCTGCAGCTTGACTTCTCCAGCTGCTACCCCGGGGAAGAGTTTCTGAGAGGTGCCCCCCTATTAGGGTGCTTCCTGGAAAGGTGGGGGGAGACAGGGCAATCAGCTATGGAGATGAGTGCCCCAAATAATTGCACTTGGAAGAGTCTGCACTGTAAACATGTTTCAGGGCATCTTCACTAAAGACAGAATTTTTGAGGTTGAATGACATACTAGAAGAATAAAGTCCAGTGTTTACAACATCCCACCACCAGCCTTCACCAGCCTGTGGGTTGTCATATTGACATCCAGACATAAATTTCCTTAGTTCTGAGCCCTCTTGAAGGCCTATAGAACTTTCTCCTGGTCCCCTCCTCCTACTAACTCACCCTCAGTGATTTGATGCCCCTGAGGGATCTGGTTCATGGCAGATCCATGATGCTCTCCCATTGCAACCTCCCCATTGGTGGTCTACTCTTCACAACCCCTTACAAAAGGGTACCTCATCCGCATGTGTGTCCCCTATGAGAACAGTGTTTTTATAATGGTCACTCGTGCTGGGCACAGCCTTCTCTCCCAAGTCGCTTGCTGGGCACAGCCTTCTCTCCCAAGTCACCAACTTGCCAAAGTGGAGGGCAGGATGGAACACTGGGGAACAAATGACCTTCTTGCTGATTGGCTGTACTTTGTTACCTGTGTCCCAAAGCAAAACTGTATGTTCAGTTGCTCAAAGTCTTACTTGATTACTCCTCTTTCACCCAACCTCATCCTCACTGAGGCTGGAAAGGAATCTCTCAGGCCAAGATGGCCAAGATGGGGGTTGACAGTTCATCAGTTCCTTCCTTGCTCTTTCTCCACAGGGAGCTCCTCACCCAAACTAACCAACTCAAAACAAAACAAAACAAAACAAAACAAAACAAAACAAAACAAAACAAA